>NW_026971140.1:0-39134 GCF_963678635.1 Symsagittifera roscoffensis
TTTAGCTTGTTTTGTTGTTTCTTTAAAACTAGTTTTTTGAATATGAAAGGGTCGGACCGATTGTTGAAGGTCCTGAATGAGTCAATTTTCTTTTCGAAACTTTCACAAAGCAGTAAAGTTTCACTTGTTGAAGCCAACTTAATTTTTACCGTAATTGTTGGAGCTCTACCGAAACAGTGAAAATCCTAATTATTTTTAGCTTTCAGTTTCACGCAGTGAATTAATTTGAGTAAAATTTTCTGTTTTTGATAACAAAAGTTCATTACTCAAGAGTCTAGACATTAAAATTGATGCATATCAGAACATTGATTTTTGATGAGTGATATCTGGCTAAATAAAATATGAGTGAGTTTTAGTGGAGTGTGACTGCTTTGCATGTTTTGTTGTTGTTCCGACTCTCGTAACGAAAGTGACGGAATATTTGTGCTCGAGTGGGTTTTTTTCTTCAGTAAATATTCGACTTTTTAACAAGCCATTTTGACGGAATTTTTTTTCATTCAAAAGTTATTGTTGTCTTGGGCTTGAATTAATAAAAAAATATTTTACTTGTGATCATTTTTGTAAAGTTATGGGGTTTGAAGATTGCCCTTTTGGCCAATTTGGGACAATTAAATGCGATATTTTTCGCGCTATTAACGCGTAAGCGGAGATTTAACCCGTCGCAGAAATCGTTCCAAGTTACTCTTTCCTCAATTGCGCCTGTGAACATCGGGACTTTAAAATCCTGACAGTCAAAGATATTGAGTTGAGAAGGATAATTACACAAAATCCGAAAAGAAATAACATGCAAAATTGGTTGTTTGACATACGAAGTAAACTGAAACGCATTAGTTTTTCGTCATTTTTTTTTGTTTCGAACAATTGATTTTTCTCTGCCACAAATTTCCGTTATATAGTTTCAAAAAGCATAATTCAAAATGTTTATGGTCGATTATTTCTATGTGGCGCAAAATAATTTCTGAAGACGCGATGCCAGTCATTTTGCGATGCCAGTTTTTCGTTAGGACGCGTTGCTAATCTTTTATAAGATAGCGCTGCAAGTTTATTCATAGGATGTGCCGTCAATCAAAAGGGCAACAATCAAATTATTCACCTATAATTTTTGTTCAGTCGTTCTACCAAAATATTTTTTTTTCATGTTCGGAACTTTTTTTGGGCGCAAAATTTAAAGTAAACAAGACTGCTCGTATCAGGGCGAAGCCCTGAATGTTCCGACTGACTTTTAAGGCCTATGAAGCAGTAATAACATGAAAAAGTTAAAAGTCAAAATCTTTTCTTGAATGCTACAACAGCTCAAAAAATTTTCTTTGGTCGAGCCGTCAGTTTGAAAGGGGCGTCACTGAATTTGTTTGTTAAGTAACCTCGCCAGTGTTTTTTCGAGTCGACCTGCCAAAGTATTTCCTTAAATCGCTCCCCCAGTTTTTTTTTTAAATCAAGTCGTCAAAGACCTTTCTTAAGCAGCACAGCCGGTTTTTTCCTAAGTGGCTCCCCAAGTCGTTTTTTAAGTCGCACAATCAAATTATTATTTTTTTAAAATTGCGCCCTCAGTCTTCTCTTAAATCGCACAGCAGCTATCTCATTTTGAGATGGAAAATATTGTAGAGGAGTTAAAAAGGTACTACAAAACAATCAATCGCGTCTTTTTCTTCCTCCAGCTAAAATCTTAAATTTTGAAAACAGGTTCAATTCTGGAAAAAAAAGGAGAAAAACTACTTTTGATTATTTTTCACGGTTTAACTTTATCTCGAATATCAGATTGTGTGGCAAAAAATATCGTCCGATCATTTATTTCGATAGTGCAACTAATCTTTGAGGTAAAGTTCAGCAGTGAAGAAACATAACTAAAAGATGTCTTTTTATTAAAAGAAAAAAAGTTGTTTTCAAATTTTGCCTTGGTTTATTTCCCGTTTTTTCATGATAAAACATAGAGGACCAAACACCAAGGTCTTTATTTGCGTCGCGTAATAAAATAAAAATGAAGTTTGTGTGTGTGCAATTTGAAAATTTTCTAAAAAAAAAACTATATGCAAAATCGTATGGCTTTCTAGTAGCTTGGTTTGCTTAAAATTAGCCAACGAATCCAGAATCCAAAAGAACCCAAGGTTCAGTGAAGGTTCAGGTGTACAAGATAACTAAAGATGATCAATCTCTAATTTTACTTTGTGGTCATGATGATACTGGGTAGAAAAGAATATCTTAAAGGGTAATTTTGCAATCAAGATTTTAGAAGAGGGCTTGGCAGTATTACAACAAAATCCTTTCAAAATTCTCTGAGATTATACGGGTTTTCTAAAGTCAAGTAATTGCTTGAAATGATGATTTCAATTACATAAATAACTTTCACGATTCTTACTGTTATGTTAAATGCTCACATTATTACAACTTTTCCTGGTTGTAAAGTGCAAGGAAACTCGAAGCTAAAATAGAGGTTGTAGATGTTAAACGAAAGTCTCTATTTGATCATTTCCTTAGCAAAAAATTAAGGCACAAAAATCAGTACGAAAGTGATTGAATTCAAAATTTTTACTTGTCGATCACTTTAAACAAACAACAGTCAAAACGAGAAACCAAAAAAATTTTAATGAAAATTGAGGCATTAAAATATTATAAAAACAAGACTGCTCGTATCAGGCTTGTATCAGTTTCTCATCAGTGCGAACTCAATAAATTCGAATTCAAATGTCTTGGGTTGTTTTCATATGTACTTTTGTAAGAATTTTTTTCTGTTTTTTTTTTGCTATGAATGTGTTGTTTGCGATGATTTTTTCACAAAAAAGAAACCCTGTGAAGCAAGTTAGGATTTATACAGGGGCGTATTTAGGGGGGGGGGGGGGTTGCGGGAGCGCGCGCCAAAAAAACGCGATTTTCGAAAATGTTTTGAAAATCCGATTATTTATATATATATTCGGATTATTTATATATATATTCCAACTAGGATGCGTCAAATTTTAAGACCAGTTTGCTTGGTAAAACGACAAAAACCTGATGAAAACCTTTTTGTTTTTCGTAGCTATAAAAAAATTGCAAGTTTTATGTTCAGTAAATGACTTTTTTGAGATTTTTTGAATCTCAATTCTGTATTGCTGATAAATGTTTGTTTCAAGGATACTCAAATCCACATCTGATGCATCAGAACAATTATGTCTGAGTCAAAGCATAGAAAATATCAAAACTTCTGCTTTGGTTTTATCCTACTTTGGTATTATCCTGGTCGTAGAACTTTTTCTAAATTTTGTCTTCATATAAGTGATGGCCACGCCACGACTTTACACAAAATTTCAGTTAATCTGTCTATGAAAATGACCTTACAGGCCCTGAGTGTTTCAATAAAATTATCTGCCCATAGCATTCGCATGGATTTGATTCATTTTTGATTTAACCAAATAATGGGGTTTTCAAGTTTTAGCTACAGATTTTATGTCTTAGATTTTCTCCCTTTTTTAAAATTTCGTTCTACAACTTACGTTTTTTTTTGCTTGGAGCATACTGAGAAAAATCATGCATCGAAATAAAATTTTATTGGCGTTATTCACAGGTGAATCAACTGAAGAAACGCGTTAATAGCATTAAAAACATAATTTATACCAAAGTGATCATTTGTGCAATTTTAAAAAACCGCTCAAGTTCACAAAAAAGAGTAGTCGATATCTAACAGATGAGAAAAAAAAATTTGGAAAATGGGTATGAGTAAAAGGTTGATCTCAAGAAAAATCTACGCCGCTCAAGAAAGCATCAATCGCGGTTGACATGCATGCTGCTCAAAAAAGAATAGGTAAGTTATAGCAGGTACAATATTCGATTTTTACATAATTTCAATTGATAGATTTTGAGGTCAAGAGTCCACTAATTATCAATGAATTTTGTTCTGGAGTTCAAAGCAGAAGAACAGACAGTTCAAGAAATTTTTTTGTTATTTTAAATAACGAAAAATCATGAGGATAAACTCTAAACTCAAATGCAAAATTGGATGTTTTTAGTTTCATCTAAAGTAATCAAGCAGCAGTTTCCAACGAGAGTAAAGAAAAAACCGCAAAAGGGCCAAACTTAATTTCAACAGCTAATTTCGTAGCTAAGGCGCTAATCGCTTTTATAAAACAACAGATATTGTATATCTATGATTAGGTTAAAATTTTAATTTTGGAAACCAAAACTATTCAGCGCATTTCAGAGAAACTGCATCTTTTTTGACAAACTTTTCTTTTCCAATGATTGAGAGAATTTCAATATTTTTAATTTGAGATAAAATTAATCAGTAGTCCTAAATATGGAAAAAATCTAGCCCTATCAAAATGAACTGCAATTGAAACATGAAAAAAATCAGTAATTTTTTTGGCCCTCTTTGCCATTTTTACAATACAATTATAGACATTTTTTTTTGCCCATTTCCCGGACAGAATGGTTAATTGTCACTGTTAACAAATGAACTGTATTGGTTATGCCCATGAGAGGGATTGAATAAACAAAACTTTCCACTCATTGGCATGCACGAGAGATCTAATTAAAATAGCTCAATTTTTCTTATACTATTTTTTCGAGATCCTTTTGCATCGTAACTTTTATTTGTCCGGCTTTTTTTGTCCGGCTTTTTTTTGTCCGACTCTGTTTTGTCTGGCTTTGTGGAGGAGATCTCTTGATCCATTTTGGGAAGAAACGCTTTGTCATTACTAACTTTTAGTTATTTTTCCGATTTTCGAAGATAGTAAGGAATATATATTTTTTTTACTCAGACCATTTCTCCAAATATTTTTTCATCATAGTCCCAGAAGTGGCGCGATCACCACAAAACTATTCTGCCGTAAAGATTGCAATGAAATGCTCACTAAAAGACTATTGTGACTATAAGAGCGCTGTGATAATTTGATGCAGAAAACTTAAAACGCACATTCTACGCGTGGCTAGTTAATCCGCATCCCAAAATTGTTCCAAATTCTTATGAAGCAGGCTAGTAGGTCTTACTGTCGCGTTTTTTGAAGGCAGTGCGGAACTTTTTTGAGTGGTTATTTTATTCAATCATATTTTGACCTGTTAAGTAAGTGCAGTGCAATTGACGAAATTTTTTTATATCATCTGATAGATAAAGTTATTCCAAGCTCAACATGACGAGATGTTTTAACTGTAATCATTTTTTTCGCACGGGCCTTTGAAATTGCCAATTTGGCCAACTTGATATGATTCAAGTTCGATATATTGCATGCTTATAACACGCGTAAGAAGCAAAGTAATGAGTTCCGAATTAAATTGACGCCATCGATTTAATCCTATTATCAAAATGTGAGACGCTAAACACTACTTTCGTTTTATACCTAGTCTGTGGGGGGTTAAAATGAAGACAAAAAAGAAGAGAAATCGCTTGTCTTTTTCTCATTTAGTTTCTCAAATTTTCAACCAAAAAAAAACTTTTCAATTGGTCTTACTGCAACCGGAACATTCAGGGCTTTACCCTGAAACACGAGCAGTCTTGTTAATTCCATACACGATTCTTAATACTTAACTTAAAATTTATATTTTGTCATTATTTGATTAACCAAAAATTATTCGAGACCAGTTTATGGACAGTCAGAACATTCAGGGAGTTGCCCTGATACGAGCAGTCTTTTTTGTTATAGCTAGATTTCGGTTATACTTAAGTGGTAATAACTAGGTTCTTGATCACCGCCTCGTTCAAACACTTGTATATACATCACTCGAAGCAATAATTGTAGCTTTCTTCTTAGTTATTAACCCTCGGGTACTTGCGTTGGATAGATCCGATCTCTTTTATTCGCCTTTCAGTCTTCTTCAGTGAACCTCGTCAGTTTTTAAGTATTAGTGAATCATTTGAAACTTGATACCTCTTAATGGATTTTAATTTGATAAGTTAATCATGATGCACAGTTAAAATTGATTCCAGGCTTCTAATATTTAAAAGCCGCAACTAAAATGAAGGTCAACATTCATATCAGCTTTAGTGCATCACGATAGCTTTTCAATAAGTCAGTGAAGATGCACGTATTCAGTCCACGCAAAAGTCAAAATAAACCACAAATGGTAGCTAGAAGTAACCAGATTGCATCGTTTTAACCCATTTTTGCTTTTTTCTACATGATTTTAGGGCCAAAATGAAGAAAAAATGTCAATGACACGATGAGTATCAATCATGGCGCAAAAAAATTTAAGAAAAAAAACAAATAATTATGGTTCAGATTAGTAGAGTAACAAAAAAAATTGACACGCAGACACACACGAATTAGTTTTAATCCATGAAGATTGTTTTAAACAGTTATTCAATTAACCAAAAAGTTTCACCTTCAAAAGTTTTGTGATGCAGTTTTCAACAATGCAATAAAATACTAACTACCGATGTGCGAAATTGACTTGGAAGACTTATATAGTGGAGTAAAAAAGTAACGCGACGAGTTTTTATTCAAATCAATTGAGTGGTAAACAAGAAAAAGTGGCCCACAAAACTTTTCTCACTCCTGAAAATATTCATTTTAATTTGTCTGGCTGGAAACTGTTTTTTTTCTTTCCTCATTTTTTCTTACCGGTGCAGGAGACAATTATCTGATGAATCATAATTCAAAAAAGGAACAGGAAAATTTTTTTATGATACAAGAAGGTTGAAAAGTTTCAACAGTCTCCGTTGTTACACTGTTTAATCTGTGAGTCAGTTTCGATTGTGATCAAAATTTGTAGTTTATAATTTTAACATCAATTAAATCTTGCTCTCAAACTTTCCTTGAAAAAATTTTTGCTTTAATTATGGTTTCGTTACTTTCTTTTTCCATTACAGATCTTCGAAAATAGCGAGAAACAAGTTAAACAAATTAAACCTGAGTCAAGCTTTATAACCTACATTGATGCAGAAAGCGGTCAAATGGCAATAATGTTAGGTAAGTGTTGTTTGCATCCGTTTTGAAATTCTGAGATATCCAAAAAGTCATGAGCTGCATAATCAAAATTGTTTTTCAACTTGTTGTTTGAGGTAGTTAAACTGCAATAAATTTGTTAGTGTACTTTTTTTTTCAGGATATCATGACCAAGTATTTTTTTTCACAAAAAAGACCATTGTATGAATTAATTTGTAATATAACCAGCTCAAAAGTTTTATCAAACTCGCAAATCCTCATGCTTTTGAATGAATGTAACTTGAACACTTGATTTTGTGCAAGTTGCAATTAATCGTCCGCGCGCGATTACGAACCGAAACCCGTAGATCAAAAACAAAAAACACACCAAAAAACCCTAATTCTTAACGAGGACGTTAAAGACGAACAACTGTTTGCAATGGAGAAAAAATGCAAATAACTAATAAATTAACCAAAAAGGCAACTTTTATGTTAATTTCGATTTAACTATGCCACAAACTCTCCTAAGTCTTGCCCTCAGGTGTGTACCCGGGTTGACAAAAAGATCTTATCATACAATTTCAATATATGAAAAATTTTTTATCTTACACTTCCATACAGTTCCATACGTACAGAAAACTGTATAAAATCTCTATGATCAGCGTTTTTCAATATATGAAAATAGCATGATAAGTATTTTTCCATAAACCAAAAAAATTGATTTTTTTTTTCAAATTTAATTTCAGAAAAAATTTAGGTTGTGTTTGTAACCGAACGCTAGTGACAAAGACCTTGGTTTACTGCAAATTCTTGCATATAAATTGCATAGAAAACGACCGAAATTGTCTGAGGGCTGTCTTTTACAAATGATATATTGAAAGTAGCAAACTTTTAAATTTTGGCAAAATTTTTCAACAATGATTTTTTTTAAAGATTTGAATCTTTAAAAGTCCAGACATTGATCACGGCTTGCCTAAACATGCCATGCAAAAGCAGTAGATTTTTTCGGCGTTTTTGAGAAAAAAAATACCAAAATTATTGAGCAAAAGGAAAAACAATCCAAAATTAGTGAAATTAGTGTATCCAGGACTACGTTATGAAAACAAAAGTTTCAGAAAAAAGTATTTTGGAAAACGTTTATTTGAGTACAGGGTCCCATTTGCATTGAAAAAAAAATGTTTGGGCAATTTCAAAATTACTTTAGAAAAAAATTTTTTTTATGTCACCATCAAAAAATGTATTCATACAATTTCCATAAATGGAAATTGTATGATAAGCATTTTTAAAAAAAAAACGAAAAAATCTAGTTTTTTTCATCACCAGATTGTTTTATTAAAATTATACAAACGCATTAATTTAACCTTTTTCTCCTTTTTTTGAAATTGTACGAAAATTATATGACAAGCATTTTCCCATGCACTTGATGTATGGAATTGTATGATAAGCATTTTTGGTGAATGGAGGTCAACCCTGGTATACAATGATGTATGGCTGCAAAAGTAAGCAAAATGCGTAGCAGTTCTCTTCCTCACTACTAAAACACTCATTTTCAATCTATTATAAGAAACTCTTTTCTTTCAATCTTCAAAAACTCTGACACTATGCAGGAGATCAAATTCTACAATATAATGTTGCGATGTTCAGATCAAAAAATTTGGTTCGTCAAAACTTTTTGTAAACAATCATAAGTGTTAAGAAGAATTCATTTGCCAAAACATAAATTTAATGCATTTTCTATTGGGTCAAAAAGTTCAGTTTTCAAATTTGTTTATGAAAAATTTAATGAAACTATTTTCATTCTACAGCATAAAACCTAAAATTTGAAAACATTCAATTCTGAAAAAAAAGGAAAATTACATTTTTATGATTCTTCTTAGTTTAACTTTACCTCAGTTATCAGATGTTGTGAGCAAAAATCAGTGGTCGCCAATTTATCTCGACAGTGCAACTAATATTTGATATAAAGTTCAGCAGTAACGAAACATAACTTTAAGATGTTCTTTTATCAGGAGAAAAAGGTTGTTTTCAAATTTGGCCTCGGTTTTTTCCGTTTTTCATGACAACACTTTGAGGACCGAAAACTTATGACCATAAACTTTGAGGTCATATTTTTAGGTAAAAGGAGTTTTTAGAAAGGATTGCAAAATAATATGGCTCTCTGGTAGCTTAGTTTGTTTAGAATTAGCCAACGAATCCAAAATACCTAAAGGTTCAGTGAAAATTCAAGTGTACAAGACAACCAAAAATGATTATATTTTATCGAAATTTGAAATTTGTAAACAAAATCTCTAATTGTACTCTGTGGTCAAAATGACACTGGGCAGAAAAAAATATCCTACAGAAAAATTTTGCAACAAGATTTTAGAAGAGGGCATGAACGTATAACAACAGAATCTTTTCAAACTTCTCTGGAATTAAACTAGGTTTTTTGCTTTTTAAAGTAAAAAATTTCCCTTATATGATGGTTTTAATTACATAAATTACTTTCACATTTTTAATGTTATGTTAAATGCTCACGTTATTACAAATTTTCCTGGTTGTAAAGATGAGTGCAAGGAAACTATAACTAAAAAACAGAATGTAGATGTTAAATAGTTGGTTTTTAATTGGACACCAAACGGATATCAGTAAAAGTGGTCTTACTTGGTACACTTTAATAAGATTAAAAAAAGCTTCAAACGATACTAAATTTTTTTGTATCAAAAGAAGAGATAATTAATTATCCTTGTCATGAAAATCAAAAAAGTTATGTACTATTGATCTTAAAAATCATTATGATAACTGTAATAATCCACGCCATTTTTATCAATATAATTAGCAATACTTTGAACCTAGTATTTACAGGAAAATCTTTGCAGGGCGTCGGGGCTTCAAACTTTTTTTTTCAAATCAATTGCGTTAACATGAGCGTCCTTTCGAGGCAGCATAAAGCAAATTTTTCACGCTCCATTTTTTGGTGTAATCAGACTTAAAAGCACGGCGTGGTGTCTGATCAATTTGATTTTTTCAATTTGGAATGTTCATTCAGTCCTTTAAAAAGTATTTGTACTTTTCAAGAAAACTTTTGTTCTTAACTGGTTACCCAAGTCAAAAACATCTTTGAAAAACGACAATTCAATGGTGAGTGAAAATAAGCCACAAAAACGAAGGCTGTAAAATCACAACCCAATGCGCTGTGAGTTACCCTAATTTTTGTCATAACTAAATAATTTTGTGACAGAGACTGGGCGAAAAAAGAGACATGCCATAGGACTGATAAGGATCTGAAATCTGTATGAAATCTGAAATTTCACAAAAAAAAATCCATCAGTCAATTTTCTGACACAGCGTCGGTTTTAGACAGAACGTCTGAAAAGATGACAATTTTTTGTACCAGTAGTCGCTAATAACTGCAATCATAACATTTGTACTCTTAGTAACTACGCTTTAAGCATGTTACTATCTGAATCGGTCTGGATATCTCTCGAATTCCTGAAAAGCGTTCTGAACTTTTCTGAAATAACTACAATTAGGGTAAGGTGGACTTAAGTGGTATTCAACCCTTGGTAACCAAAAATCACCCAACAAGCTTTCGTTTCCCACATTTATTTTCAAATACCGGGTCTATCGCTTGTGTTTTAGCCAAAGCTTGTCTAACCTTCTTGGTAATTACATCATCTGCTGCTACAATTTGCATTAATGAACCCGACTTCGAATTATGTCACAAACTTGAAAACATATTTGATAAAGTAATCTGTGAACATTTCTTGTTTACAATTGAAATCTCAAATTGTCAGCAATTGAGAGAAGACGTCATATCCTCATGTCTGCTGATTTTGGTGTCAGCAAACAGAAAAAGTGAAAGTCTGACGTGGGGTTGCTTAATCGAGAATTATTTTCATGAAGTTCAAAGTCACGGAGTTGGTAAGTTCGAAAAATGGCGCATTACACTGGTGAAAAAAATTCACTTCTAAGACATACTTTGCAATTAAACCAGGAATTTACATAATACAGAAGGGAAAATTAACTTGGTCGGGCTTATCTTCGAAAAAAAATGGCTATGTTTAAATGGGAACTATGGTAATTTTTTGCCAATGTGTTGGTCCAAAATTAATTTTGCAAAGGAGAGAACAAATAAAGCTGAACTAGTATTATTTGAAACTTCATGCTTCATACATATGTCCTGAATTGAAACCTGTCTCAAAAAGATTGCATTTCACAGCCTTTTATTTTGATTTTTTTCCTACAAATTGATTTCAAACTTGATTGAAAACGCTTGCAATTTTTCTAACAGATACGGAAAATCATAATTATCAATTGGCCAAGTGCTTGAAAGATTGCAATAACTCACCTGCTGTTCGAAGTGAGCTGACCAAATTGAAAAACTGTGCTTTTAAATGCCAGAAAGAGGCTGAAAACAAAAACCATCAAAAATGGAAACGAAGTGGAATTTTGGAAACCAATTCATCAATCAAACAACCCTCCACGGGTTCTACAACCGACTCAAGTAAAGAATAACATCGGCTCATTTTGTCAAAATATCACAGCCGTTGTAAAAATGCTGATAAAATCATGCAGTTTAGCTGTAAGAAGCCAGTCTATATAAAAAAACTCTATGGTATCTAAAAAATAGGGGTCAAAATTGCTCTGATAATCTATCTGTGTTAACGGGGAATATCAGTTGGTTGGTGCTTATATTTTACGCACACAAGCTAGCCTCATATTCAAAAGTTTTTGTTTCTAAAGTACTCAATCTCATTTACTTTTGTTAGTTTTTGTGAATATTGAATGTGCTTGTCAACTTTTTTTGGCTATCCGCAGCATCAAGAAAATCTCCTAGCTCAGCCAATGCTCAAAAATACTAGTGTTTCGAAAGCTCAAATCACAAAAAATTGCTAAAAATCTTCTTTTATATGCAAAAATTTTTTTTTTTAACAAATCAAAAAACCAAAATTACTCAAAAAACCTTGAAAATTTTAACAATCCATAAAAAATTAAAAAGAATTATCCTAAAGATTTAATGGTTTTTAACTTTATGATAGCTTACTATAGTTACTTTTGCAGACTTTGACTAACCACTTTTTTTCTAATCTCGATAAAACTCTCTGATATTGTGATGTTTTAATAAAGAATCAAAGGATTCAACAATCAGTTCATCCACAACCAGTGTGATAACACACAATACAACTCAAACGATATCATCGGAAATCAAATCTACCATAATTGAAACCACCAATCAGTCATTGTTGACGCTCACTCAAAATGAAACTTCTGCAAAAGTTGAAAACAATGAAACTTCTCGAAATCTTGAAAATAATGATAATATTGGTGACAAAACGACAACTGGTGAAATTGAAATTTTACCTGGCGGTGTTGATTTATTGACTGAGACAACAGATATTCACTATTCGAGTCCAATTCAAAACTGCCTTTTCATGATCGTTTTGGTTAACTGGAAGCTGTGGAACTAGACTATGTTGATACAATTATTTACCACAAAATAAAGATGAAAAAACGTTGGCTAAAATAATCAGTGCAGACTTTCTGTGTGAAAATCAAAGCTTACTTCATTTGGATCTTTTTCTTTGGAAGACAGAGTCTAACAAAAGAAGATACCGACCTTTCCAACTCATATACAGAGCACAATCAAAAAGTTCACAAAACCAATGCAATAATTTGTTGGGTAACTGTAAATATTAAACATAAAAATTGGGTTTGAAACACAGACTTTGTGATAATTTCCAATCTGCTCAGTTTTCGTTAAAGTTGACTGAAATAATGCTGCTGACCTGTGGAATTTAGCGACGTTTTGATAAAATCCCTGCAGCTGTCGGGCTTGTGTGTCCTAGAAATCTCAAAAAATGCCCGATAAATCAACTAAATCTTGTTAAACTTTCCCCAGTCCAGAACAGTCAAATTGTTAGGCACATTCCGACACAGTTTTTGCCAAATTAGGCGGAAAAAAAATTATGGTAACCATATGCATTCCAAGATCAAAATAAGTCAAGAATCATTATAATTTTCTATGAGACTTGACGTCCGAAAACTACAAAAAAGTTCGGTTGCACCGCATTTTTAGAACTTATTTTTTCGAAGCCTTTCAATTGCCACACATTGTGAGTTTATTTTGTTGCTTTTGCTTGATGATTCTGATTCAATTAGTTTGAGTGTTTTGTTTTTATAACTAACTAGTGATATTCAATAACAGACACGTTAAAAAATTTTGTAAGCCTGACTAATTTGTAGCCAGACCGCTTTGACCACATACAGAAGTTTTTTGCATATCTATCAGATTTTTTGAACTCAGAAAAAAGAGTGAGATAATCATCAGTCTTGGACTAGAAGTTTGCACAAATTCATTCTGTCGAAAATAGATAGTGTGTACTCTGCGTTAAAACACTAAAAAAGATATCTAAAATCAATCTAATCACATCTAATTTTTTGTGGTAAGCAATTCGCGATAAAATCCCTGCAAACTGGGATCACATTAGGTTAATTTTTGAATACTTAACTCAATTTTGATCTCATAAAACTACCCGTCTGATAACTTTCAAATGAATTTTTTATTTTGATATACCACCGCAAAAATAGTGTGGGCTTTCTGTTTTAAACAAAAAATCATAAAAATCTTGAAATCAAAAATAACTTTAAGTAAATAATTTGAATCTCGTTAACTTTTTATTCCAGAACAGTTAAATTGTGAGGCTTATTAAGATACTGGACTAAGTAATAAAAACTATGCTAACCATATGCATCCCAAGATCAAACTTAGGAATATATCTTTATCAACTTCTACCGGCACTAAATTTTCCAAAACTACAAAAAAAAATTCGACTGCACCGCATTTTTACAGAGTTTCAATTTTTTGTTGCCTTTTACTTGATAGTTTTTATTACCATTAAGTTTGAATGTAAATTTATACTAAAAACCAATCATAACTGGTAACTGACCCCTAAAATTTTTTGTAAACCTGACCATTTTATAGTTAGATCGAGTTGACGACATCACAAGTTTTTCTCTGTGTGCCTATCAGATGTTTAAGGCCTAACAGTGCAATTAAGATCAATCTTGGACCATCCGGTCAAAAATAGCGTGACAAACAGATTGCGTACTCTACCTTAAAACACTATAAAAGATAGCAGATTGCGTACTCTACCTTAAAACACTATAAGTGATAGCAGATTGTGTACTCTGCCTTAAAACACAATGGGAGATAGCAATCTAATTCAATCTCATCTGGGCTAAAAGCGATTCACGAAAATGTCCTCGCAACTTAGGATCAATTCGAAATTTGATTTGACTAATCCTACTAATTTTCTGCTTCTCAAACTTTCCGATGAAAAAATCCGTCAAACAATGTTTTTTTTTCTAATAAATCAGCTCAAAAATAGTGTGGTTTTTGGTATTACAAAAGATATTTTTTTGAAAAACATATTTCAGTGAACAACCCTGAGTTTCTTCCGAATTTATAATTCTCGTCATATCTACTTGTAGTCATAACCTTCTTCTAGTATTTGCTTTCTTCAAAAGGCAAACAATCTTCAACCACTGGAAATTTTTGAACATTTATATCCAAAAACTGCGTAAAGCGAATCAATTCTGCGAGCTCGTTTTTTTCCAAACTTGTAAAATTGCTTATATTATCCGGACATTACAGAAGACAAATGTTTTGTTTTAAAGTACAAATCAGCAAATTACAATGAGTAAATACAAGCTGACTTCTAAACAATTTATAATAGTTTAAAAAATGAGAAAATAAGAGTCATGTATACATATATCATTTGAAACCTCAATTACTTTTATTAACTGGTACAAGCTTATGTAGCTGCGATAAAGACGTTGTTTTTTTTTCACGTTGGCTGTTTTTGGTCCACATTTTTTTGGATTCAGTTTCATGCAACATTCAGTTTTATAGGTTTTGATGTAGCAATTGTAAGCCCTGATGAGTTTTTTCCAATGACTGTCCTGTACTCAAATTATTTTTATTTGTATGACGAAAAATTACTCTCAAATGACGAAAAAATTGATTTAAAAAATTTGTATGACGAAAAAATTGCTTTTTTCAGTTAAAAACTTTAAGATCAAAACAGGTCAAATTTTTTCAGCAAACAAAAAATATTATGAAAATTTCTGAAGGTTTTTTTCAACTGTAGACCACATTTTTTTCCCCTGAAGCCAATTTGTTTAGCAAGGTTAATTTGACGATTAAACAGTTCGACCTTTTTCGGTTGTGATCTACTGAAGATGCTTTCTATAATTAAGTTGGGACAAAGCTATGGACTTCAGTAAAAATAACACGCGCCCTCAGTCGATAAGGCTTACAATGACATAATTTTAGATGCAATTTTATGAAATCATCTAAAAACTTGTTTAAGAACCTCCAAAAAGCTACAAAGCTCCAAAAAAATGTGGAACTGATTGGTTTTGAGTTTTGTAACACTTGAATATTTTTGAGATGAGCAGAGAGCAGATAGCAGATTGTGTACTCTAACTTAAGATATTACAAAAGATAGCAATCTAGTCCAATCTCATCTGGTGCTAAAAGCGATTCATCTGGTGCTTAAAACTTACAAATTAAGATCAATTCAGTAAATTTAATTACGTATAATCCGCTTAGTTTTCTGCTTCTCAAACTTTCCGATGAAAAAAAATTTCAAATAATTTTTTTTGATATACCAGCTCAGAAATAGTGTGGGTTTTTGGTATTACAAAAGATATATTTCTTAAAAACAAATTTCAGAAAGCAACCTTGAGTGTCTTTCAAAACTATAAATATCGTCATTACCTAATTGTAGCAATACCTTCTTCTAGTCAGTGTTTTTTAAAGGTTAACGATTTTTGTATCTCTAATTATGAAACAACTAGGGTCCCAGCTAAAGCTGGAGAACCATGCTTGATACTGAATGAAATTGCTATAAGGATGCGGCACGAAAAATCCGTTTTCAAATTAGACTTTGCCCAAAGCCTTAGTTGTTTCCATACTAAAGTAAGTGAAAAGAGTAAACATTTTTGATGTAACCAATTTTCCTAAGAATATAACATATGACACAAAAAATAAAAAGTCGCCGCTTCTCTAGGAACCAATTTGCAGCCGTTTTTTTTTTCAGTTGAATTCTTCATCTCCGATTCTCAGCTGGATAGGTTCGTACAACTTTTTAGTCTAACACCAATCCTAATCTTCCTCTTGAATCTTAAATTTCCTGGTCTCAACATATATAGATATAACTTGTTTTCTAAAGAGTTGGAGGAGAGAAAAAAGCAAGTGATTTGAAGCTTTAATTTTGATTCTGTGGCTGAAACTAAGAATCTTTTCAGCTTTACAATTTACCGTAAGTTTTCAGGGATCATGATTGGTTAGTTATTAAAACTTTACAGTGAGAAATATCAAAGTATAAAGTCCAATACTTGATTTAAAATGGTTCCAACCATCCAGGGCCCAAAAAGTTTTTGAATTCAAAGTTTTTCTGGTGAGGAATGGGTGTAATTGCATGTGCCTGGAAAGTACATGTTATGATGTTCAGTGATTGTTGTGAATCATAAGAGATCGTATTGAAAAGCGGATTGGCGTCTTGTAGAGTGTCGATTTCGTAATTCGGAGCGAGACTACGTGAATTCTCACTATTCGCTCGTAATCGATCGAGTAGCCGGATGAAAGGTTGACTTCTCTGAGTGAAGCGCCAGGTGACGATACCCCAGGATACTTATGAGAATTTTGATATCGATTTGGCCATTGTTCGGTTTCAATAGATTCTTTTGCTGTAATGCCTGCTCCATACTTTCTTTCCAGTGAGCGTTGCGACTGCGGCTAGCAAAACCAAAAGCATTTTCGGAATTTCATAGAGTGTATCTCCCTTCTACTGTTCCTGTTTTATTTTAATTGAATTCTTTACAAATTACATCTGTTCTTTTGTACTTATGTTTTAGTAGTGATCTTATTAATTATTTTCGCACAGGCTTTTTAGTTAGTTCGATTATTTTGAAGAGATGCCACAAGCAAAAATCTAAGCGTCGTATACTGCCGGTTTAGAGCATGTTCGCTGGTGGGTTAGTCCAGTTGCTTTTTAATTTTCAATAATTTTGAAGAGTTGCCAGAAGAAAAAATCTAAGCGTGGTATACCACCGGTTTAGAGCATGTTCGCTAGTGGGTTAGTCCAGTTGGAGTATTCCCGTGTTTTTTTGAGAAGAGTCTTTTCTTGTTTAGAACCTTTTCCTTTCTTTGTTTCAGCTGTTTTAACAGTTGTTGTGTCCTTTTCTTAAAAACAGTTTGATTTGACTAGTGTTGACTTGGAAATTAAAAAAGTTTTATATGGTTTTTTAAAAGTTGATTTCTGTTTCAAAGGATGTTTTATCAAGTTTGATCTGGCTTGAGTACAGTGAAACTTTCCTGTAAATGTTGATAGTGCGGTGGCGCTAGTAGGCTGCGTTTGTAATTTGAGCTTAATTCCCTATTCCAACCGGGTTAAAAGAAAATTTGAAATGCGCGATAGCTGTTTGAAGTTGTTATCAGTTAGTTTGCGAAACTTTAAAATCATTCATTCACTATAATACTCTTGCTGCTTTTCACCTCCTGCTGCTCTGTAAAAACACCTGAAAACTTATACCGAGAAAACTCGTGTAATTCCTTTTAAAAATTATTATTTTTTAAATCAATTAATAAATACCTACTGAGTTATATGATAATTTGAATCAGCGATGCGTTATATGAATCAGCGATACTACTGAGTTATATGATAATTTTGAATCAGCGAGATATAAGTGAAGCGAATTAGAAAAAAAAACAGGAAATAGTTTTAAGGAGATATTCTGCCAATGCTATCAGTAATTACTTCGTTTTCTTTTATCTCATAGTTCTTTTTTATATTACTATGTCTGTTTGAACAGCTTTGGAAGATGGCTGGCAAAATTTTAAATTTCATACTCAAAAAGTTCAAAGCTCGAAAATAAAGAACGTCAGATTTTCAAGAGTTTTCAGGGGCGTAAAAAAGTGAATTTGATTTTAAAAATCCGTACTATTCTTCTTGTCTTCAATTCGATCATTAGTGCGAAAGTTGTTTATATGTGCTTCTCGTATGTTGTCACTTTTTGGCATACCATTCGAGACTGCTACTTATAATTTCAGCATGTCATTTTGCACATAACTTTTTTTTCAATTTTCAAACACATTTTTGAAATCCGCCTTTTTGGTTTGATTATAAACTTAAGACTGACAAGAAAAACTGTTCAACCAATTGCATTGTTAAAGAAATTCAATCATGATGAATGTTTTCTGAAGTTAAACATAGTATTTTTCCAGTTCTTTGTGACAAGAGTGACAAGAAATTTTTATGAAACAGATCACAAAATGATGCTTTCTTTTTGAAGAGATACCCAAACAACAAGAGTTTTTTTAAGAAACTGATCAAAAAAATTGCTTTTTTTGAACCGGTTCCTGAACAACTAATCAGCCTTTGATTTCAATTTGAAACAAGTTATTGTCGCAATTACGTTTTTGATACTAAAATGTTTAAAAGCACTCTCTGTTTGCCCGAAAGAAAAAGTTTTATTGCTTTTACTCAAATATTTTTATTTGTAATTAAAATTTTTATAAGCCGAAAGTCAACTTCAAATTTTCGGTAAGCTGGTTCTTTGATTTTTGGATTGAATTATCGACAAATTATACATTTAATGGAAAATCCATAGAAAACGCAAAAGGGCAAAAATTGCTGCTCATACCTTCTCAAACTATGGCCCGAACAAATTTACACAAACAAAGGTTGCTTGAAGTTTGGACTTTGGAAAACGTATAACAATAATTATACTAATCGTTACAAACAATCAAATGTATACACGCTTCCTTTAGCCGTTATGTGGATCTGATGACTGGTACTTGAGTTTCGTGCGGCGTGTTAGTTCACAAAAAAATAGTTCTTAAGGCTTACTTACTTCGGACAAAGCTGTAGAAATTTATCTTGAACTCTTTGAAAAGTTGAGTCTATCAGCTCCAAAATCTTTCACAACACCACGTAAAATTAAATCTTTCGCAAAAATTGATGTTAAAATGTTTTCAAAACATATCTAATATTTCGTTATCGAACATTTCATTATATAACTTTTTTTCTGAAAGCAGACGTTTGTTTTAAAAAACACAAATCAATATGCAACAGTTTTATTCTATTAGAAAAGGTCTAAAAACAAAAAAAGTGCTGGTTCGATAAATATTAATTTATAATCAAAAACTGATCAATAATCAGTGAATTTCAACATGAATTGACTCATCTTCGGCTGTTACGGGCCTGGAAAACAAATGAGACGCCTTTCAAAAACCTCTCCCTATAAAAAAATACACTAAAGGCAGCCAAGCTATTCATGATTCATAATATTCTAGCGCTTAAGGTCTTGCTTTGGTATGTTTTTTTAACGTCCTTTTTTCGTTGATAGTATAACTAGATTCGAGTTAGCGCCTAAAACAACTTTTTGATCAGAAAGTTTTCACCTTAACGTCATGCTTAGCTTTTTTGCAAAATCAAGTTTATATGATTTTTTTTCGAAGCTAGGAAAGTTTTGGTACCACAGTAAATAATTTAATTCTTGTAATGAATTGGCTTAATTTGCGGTACTTTCATTTTACCAAATGTGAAGTATCAAAAGTACCCAACTTGCACGCACGAAACAAATTAACTGAAAAAAACTAAAGTTAAACATATGCCTTTCTTGACAACTGCAGACGGGACCGGGACATAACAGCGCGATAATGTTAGCTGCCATAAGATTGGTAGCCTAGGAAGCCAGATAAGAAGATCTCGGTCAAAACACTTTTCGACTCAGGCCACCGCTTTTCACAAACTTCCTTTTTTCAGGATCGATTTTCAGGGTTTTTGGCTCTATACCTAAAATAGAGCGATAAAAAAATGGAAACTCAAGAAACCTTTCATTTCTCTGCTTACACCTGAGTTAGGACCGATGGGTATAACTCATAGAGTAATTTCGGATAGGGTACACCGTCTGCTCGTCACGCTATCTTATTTTCGGCCGGATAGGTTCGTGCAACTTCTTAGTCTAATACCGATCCTAATCTTACTCTTATACTGTCTAGTCTCAGGTTGTTTAACTAGTCTCTGCTAGGCTCAATAGATCTAGGGTATACTGGTTTATTGCGGCTGCTGAAGTACTCGGGAGAGTTCAACTAATTTCTAAGTTAAATTCAAATCTCTCTGGTGCTGAAATTACAAGTAATTTCAGCACTTACAAATAAGTGGATTGTTAGTTAGATGGATCATGATTGGTTAATATTAAATACTTTACATTGGTAAAATATCTAATTTATCCAATCATAAAATGTAGTTTAGATCAGGTTCCACCCATCCGGGTTTTACAGAGTTTTTTAGAATAGTCTTTCTGCAATTCAAAGGATGGATGATGGACGTTGGTATTTGGCGAACATCTTATTTCTTCTGGGTTTTCTTATTAGAGAAGTCCCAGATTCAATCGTTGTGTCTTCTCAAGACAACGACTGGGTTTTCGCAACAAACTCAAATCTGATTTCAGAATGGTTGGCTATGTCAGGTTTTTCTGTTTCATTGATGAGAACTTCTTTGTGTTTGACCTTGTCTGGGAATGGCGTGGAGATTGTGCGTGGAGGGGATGCCTGGTTACTCGGATCTGTACGTATACTTGAACATCGAGGTGGTCATTGGTCTAGTTCAATGAAGTCCTCTTCTGCGAAGTCAAGTCGTACTCTAAATCCTTTGAGTTGTGATTGTGGGCGGCATATTGATTGTAGTTGGCCATTCTTTCTCGAGTGTAGTAGGGTCGTTTTGTCTTTGGATGTTCGTCCTTGGTGTTGTATTCTGATCTATGTATTGCATAATGTAATTTACATTTTATAAAACTTTTATTAGTTTAATATTTTTTAATTATGATTTTAGTTAGTTGTTTTCACAAAAGCTTTTTGTTTTAGTTCAGTTATTTTGAAGAGTTACTCACCCTTGAGTAGCTCTTATTAAAAATAGGAGTATGGTCACAAAGCGTGGATGTAGCGCGGTGGGTTAGGCCGGCTATAGAGCATGCTCAGGACGTCCTTCCTGGTGGGTTAGGCCAGGAGTGGGAGTATGATTGCATGCGGTTTTTGTGAGAGGTCCTGTTATGTGACAACGTTTTATGTTGGGTTTGTTGTGGTTTTTCTTATGTTTTGTTGGTTGTGTCCTTTTTTCAAAAATCAAATTGTTTGTGGTATGGGTTTGTCTTTCGACTTTTTTGTGTTTTATTATTTCTTTCTTAGACTTTATAATAGTCTTCAAAAGAATAAATTATCCAGTTTTAAACTGGGTTAATCCGGTTTGGATACCGTTGGTTTCCTTTTCTTAGTCATGCTGTTATGCTATGTGTTGTGGTGTTTAGTAAGCTGCATTGGTTAGTTTTGTTTAGTATATAATTCCTTTCCAACCGGGTTAAAGGAAAGTTTGAAACGTGTTATCTTGTGTTAGAGTTATCGAGTGTGAAAGCTTGAAACTGAAATTCATTATTTTAAACAATTCTTCGTGGTCGAGCTGTGCGAGTTTGGATAGAATTCTTTTGCGAGTGAATGAAAATAGCAAAAGGTTAGTACTGTATTTGCTTCTTATTAATTTACTACATAGAATTTTATCTTTACTGCTAGTTGTTGGGGAAAATTAAGTTACAAATTTTCATCATTATTAGATTTACTGCTTGTGGGGGAAAATATTATAAATTAATTTACTGCATTGGTATTATATTTATTTAATTGTTGGTGCAAAAATTTAATAGGGTTTTAAACAGTTTTGAAGAAGTTTGCTATTTTTTATTTTTCTTTTGTGAATTTTTCAGATGATCTAGGATGAAGGCTAAAATTCTAAAGAAAACATGGATAAAGAATGGTGAGTTTCTAATATTTAAATTAGTTAGTAATATGTATAATTCATACTTACCTGTTAGTCGTCGGGGAAGAAACCGTGGGGGAAGATGTCGTGGATGAGATCTGAAGTTGTTAGTAATTTGGCTAAGATGCGGATGATATTTTTAGTTTGAAGCAGTGGCCCAAGCAATTGAAGTGCCTTAATGGTGGTTAGTTCTTCAGTGCCAACTGCAAATTCATAAGGTGTGTTTTGGATTAGATTATATAATTTGTGGTTGAATTTAGTGTTATGGATGAATTCTAAAATGGGGATTTCTATAGGTTGTACAAACTCGTGTGGGATGAGGAAGGGTCGGGATTCTTCTGCGTTGAAGGTCTTGGTGATGGGACAAAAGATATACATTTGGGTTATGGGATCATAATTTCGAAGAATACCATGAAGGTTAGTATCTTTAATGCAATATGTGAAGTTAAGAAAGAATGGTGAGGTGTATTTGGAATTGATGAATTGAAAACGATGGTGTGGTTGTCTGGAGGGAGTGTGTAGGTCAAAGTGATTTTGGATGAAACGATAATAAGTATATGTGTGTGTTTGTTTAGTGCGCAACATAATATCGTGTGAGCAGTGCAAATCTCTTTCATGTGGTGCAAGGAAATGAAAGGTTAGTGAAAATATTTGGAAGCGTTCTTTAAAACTTTCGTAGGCTTGCGTGTCTGTTAGTGCTTTACTTTAATGAAAAATTTCTCGGTGATTTGTGGGTTAGCGAAGCGATCGTCGTCTAAGAATTGATCTTGGTTAGTTCTGATGATGTTATGATCGTAATATTCTAGTGTTTATTCATTAGCTCGGGGTGCAGTGTGTGTTTTTAGTGATTTTTTATATCCAATGTATGTAAATTGTCTAGGTGTTAGTGTTGTAGTGAGTCGATATAGCATGTCCTTATTTCGTTCTATATCGATATGAGTGTTAGATAAAGGTAAGCAAAGGGGATTTGTAAAATGATAATATGAGGTCCAAGGAAGGGTAGGCATTAAAACGTATTCGTCTACAAAGTTACGTGTCTCGTTAGTGTCATGAGGGGTGTTTAAGGTGTATTGTGGAAATGAGGGTAAGGTGATAGCTAAAAATTCTTTTGTGTTAGTGTGTTGTGGATGGTTGATATATTCACGGGCTGTTCCTGGTTTCGCTGGGAAAGGATGGTTGGGGAACTTCCTTTTAAAAGTGCGGTAAGCTCTATTAGTGCTGAGTGAAGATTCAGTAGTTGTGGATGATGGTGCTAATGATTCAGTATAAATTGAAGAGGGTGTAGGGGTAGGAGGGTTGGATGAATCTATTGTGGATGAGATTTGGTTTATGGTTGGGGTGTCAAGGTGATAGGGTTGTTGTTGTAGGGTAATGAAATTATCTAGTTCTGGGGAGATTCGGGGGGTGTCTGGAGAATGAGATGATTGGTCTGAGTGAAGTGAGGAGTAGGTTGGAGTGACTTGGGAAGCATAAGAGGGTGTAGAATTGGTTGGGTCAGGGTTATTTGGTAGTATGGGTTGAAAAGGGGGTTGGGAAAAATTTAAGGAATTGGTGTGAAAATTATTTGATGGAGATGGTTCAGAGTCGGCAAATTCATCGGGGGTTTCAATATTCGGGTTATTGAGTTGTGAGATGGAGTATAAAACTGAGATGTGTGAATTAGTATCGGAATTCATGCCGGATATTACATTACTGGATGGGAAATCGGGTGGCGGAAAAGCAAAAAGTGGTATTATTGGGATTGGAGTGGTGAGGTTGGTTGGGTGGGAATTTGATCGATGTAGAGATCCAAGTTGTCGGCTCATCGTGGGCTAAAAAAATTATTATTTTGAGACTGAAAAGCGGTGGTATGGGGTTGTTCTATAATTTGTTCATAAGTATTGTCATCTTGTGAGTGGTGTGGCATTATATGTTGGATGGGACTTTGTGATATGGTTGGTCTAAAATTTTGATTATGTGTTATGGCTAAATTTCGAAAATTACGTGGGACTAGGGATAATGGATGGTTATGTGGTAGGGGTGGTAACTGTGGTGCTGTTGGTGTTGTGTCTACATTGTTATGTTCTTCGTCGTATGTGTTCTGTCTTGTTGCTATTTTTGTGTTATATTCTTTTATTTGTGCGTCTAAAAGAATTTTGTTTATAGAAGTAGAAAATATTCCAAAAAATCCTGCAAATAGTATGCGTGCTACACTTGCTTGTCTATTGACTTGTGTGTGTATAGCACATGTGTTATAGATTCCTTTTAAGAGTGAAAAAAGAAATCCAATAAAGTTAAACATTGCGTATAAAATAGTCAGTTTTTCTAAGATGTAGTAGGGCCATCCTAGAAAATCAAGAATTTCATTCTTAAGTGTAACAAAGCTAAAAATATTGATAGGTGATATATCTTGGGGACGGTATTTTTCACCGTTTAGATATATATAATCTTTAATGTCCTTAAAATATCCGCTATAGTCTTGCGTATAGATGTCTGCAAATCCTGCGGTTTCGGCAAGTTTGCGTAAGTTTTGGTCAATTGATTGTCTTTGTATTGTGTCCATTTGTGTTAATAATTCCTGGAATTGTTGTGTTCTAATGTGATGTTGAATATCTGATTTTGAGTATATTCCTATTGATTGTAAGTCTATATTTGGGTTTCGAGCGATAGCGCGAATGCTTTCTGGTGAAAATTTTTTGAGTGATTGCATTAATGTGGGATATGGGGTGAGAAGGTAATATTTATCTTCATCAGGGTTTAGTTGTACTACGTTGTGGCTATTTTCTGATCCACATGGAACTGCGGTATCCCAGAAATAGGTTCTTCGTGAAAGTGTGTCAACGAAATGTACTTTATTCTTATAAAAGATAGGGATTCTTTTATAGCATCGTTTATCTTCAAAAACGTATAGTGGTGATACTTTTTTAGTACAAGTATAAAACCATAAGATGTTTCCTTCATAGTCTAAAAAATTTGATCTATTTCCTGATAGTAAATATCCTGCGTAGGGTATTTTTAATACTGCTAGTGCAAGTGATTGTAATTTTTGTGTTCTTTCTAATTCGCATAGTTGGTGTAATGTTTCTAATTCGGAGAGTGACATTTCTTGAAAAATTCGGCTAATCGTGTAGTCTAGTTTCATATCTAAGTGAATATCATAGTGGATATTACCAAAATATGTACTATTCATTAGTGATAGTTCTTGTAAACGTGTGCTTTGATCGTCTTGGGGCTTTAAATGTCCACCAGGTTGACCTGTATTCTTTTGAAAATTAACTGGTATATATGATGTTCCTTCGTTTAGGGGATGACTTGTGGCGTATGGGTCGACTTTTATTTTTCCAGTGGTCATGTCGAATCCATTTTCGTATTCAACTAATATTTCAGAGTATTGTGTTTTGTGAAGTGGGTTTCTGTATTTACATGCAAGTTCTGTTTCTTGATATATTTGAAAACGTGTTAATTTATTTTCTATATTATGAATGTTTCGAAAATTAGAATTTATTTTTCGTAATGGATTTACTTGTTCATATGGTATTGATTGTATAAAATTTTTTTCGTGAAATTTTATCATACGAGCGTGTATTTTTGCTACTTGAAATGTTGTACATGTGTCTTCGGGGAACCAAACAATTGTTGCTTGTGTTCTGGTTGTAGGGTCGCAATAACCTTGGTCGTTTTTACAAGGTAATCTAATTCCTTGATAAATCATTGTGTTGTCTGATAAATCTCGTGTGAGTTGTATTTTTTCGAGTTGTATTTTCCAATCGAAAAACATTATTTCTTGGTATCCTTTATTTTTTGTGTCTGCTTTGCAGTTTGATGGGTCATTTATACCAATGTGTGGTATCCAGTGTTTATCGTGCATGTCATAGGTTAATCGTCCGTGTGCGCCGTTGTATGGGTATTTTTCATCTAATTTTATATGTCCTTGATATCTTTCAAGTTCTGCTTGATGTACAGAATCTGAAAAAACTTGGAAATATACTAAATTTCTATCTGTGTTTTTATTTTTTGTGATGTTTAGTCGGAGTAACTTGTTTTTAAAATCTTCGGGATTGAGATGTAAAAGTCGTTCTATATTACTCTGGTAGAATGATTCATGGTCAAGTCGGTTTTTATTTCCGTTTGAGACTTGTGAACAATGTACTTTCTTTTCAGAAAATGTTGCTGTGAATTTATATCCTATAACTGTGGTTGCTCGGGCTTTTGAATAAAGTGTTGCTATTACATTTGTAGTTTCTATGGCTTGGGGTTCTGTTTCGCACTGTGATACTTGATTTATTGCATACTTGTGTAGTGTTTTTTGTTCGTTTTCTTCACAATCGTAATGTGTTATTAATAAATCTTGGGGTCCTGTGCGGGGAGAAGGGTTTATGTTTTGATTTGAGATTACTAGAAAAAGGAGTTGGAGAAAAATTAATAATTTTAGAATATACATGTGTATTTTAATCCTGAGTATGGGTTATAAAATGTGATGTAACCAATTGTCTTTTTGGTATATCTGTCGTATTTATATATTACTTCAGTGGTTATAAATGGTGGTGGTAGCGATTGAGCTGTTATATTGGGTGGGTTTAATGGGTAAGGATGTTGAACAATGTTGTTAAGTTTAATCGTGATTTCGAATTTTAATTCTAGACTATTTTGTTGAAGTATTTGGATGTTATGGTCACGAATGTCTTCGTGGATGTCTTGTCTATTTTGTAGTCTATTGAGTGCCCAATTGTGGAGTCAGTTACTTTCTGGATGTTGTCCAAATAATGGTGGGGTGCTGTAAACGTGTTCCAATCTAATCTTAAATGGATATTTGTTGATGATTGTTCTCAATATCTAGCGTCGAGGTTATTTGGAAAATTTAGGGGGAAAGGCGTCGGTGAAATCTGGGCTATTGATGGTGTTGATGGTAGTGATAATGTTTCTGGTAGTGATGATGATGTTGTTGTATCCGTAGAAATATCTATTGGGTCATTTATTAAATTTGGTTCACCTTGTGTGAATGAGTGTGTTGTCCAATATGGTAGTCGTGATGTTTGGTTGGGGGGGGGGGGGGTTAAAGGTATTTTCACGTATTTGTTCAGATGTTGGTGTTGAACCTAAGTAATCTGATGGTAGGCTTGAGGTGCTACGTTGTGAAAGAAGCGTAGGGGTTTCTGGTAATGTACCAATGGGGTTTTCTGGAGTGTTTTGTGATGGGGATTGAGGTATGTCAAAATGAACTCGGGGAGTTTGAAAATTTCTGTTTCGTCGAGGATGTATAATTTGTCTATTTATTTCGACTGTATTTTGGTTTTGACTAGGATTTCTTATTCTACTTAATTCTTGTGGTAGTGTTGGGTATAAGTTATATGTTGGTTCGCTTAGAGGTGCTTGTCGTTGAACTGGTTCTAGTGGTTCTGATAAACGAACCTGTCGTTCTTCAAAAGTGTATGGGTTATCTTGAAAGGAAATTCGTGT
Source organism: Symsagittifera roscoffensis (assembly GCF_963678635.1). Taxonomy (NCBI): domain Eukaryota; kingdom Metazoa; phylum Xenacoelomorpha; order Acoela; family Convolutidae; genus Symsagittifera; species Symsagittifera roscoffensis. The sequence goes on from NW_026971140.1 coordinate 27,119, forward strand.
AGATGTTTGAGGATTATGGGTAGTTGAAGGTGTTGTTGGGTTATCTTGGGATGATGTCGGTGAAGACTGACTTTGTGACTTTTGGGTAGCAATTTTTGATAGCTTTTTGGTCTATTCTTTTAGTGAAAAAGTTAATGTTTATTATAGTATTCTTCTAAGAAAAGAATTAGGAGGATTGTTGCTAGAGCGAATGTGATGATTGCTTTCTTTATACATTTGCATATGGTCAAAATGAGGGATGATAGAAATGTTATGAAAATTACAAATAGTAGAAAAATATCAGTTTTACTGAAAATAGTTCGTATCATTTAGACAAGTTTTATAAATCGTACCTGTGGATATAATCAAGGGTTTTTGAAAGTTGGAGAAATAGTTCGAATATAGTGTAGAAAATTTAAAAAATATTACAAAAAATGATTAAGAGTATTAGAAAAGATTCAAGGATATCAAAAAGAAATATTATGAAAGTTTCAAGTATCGTAAAAAATTGTTTGAGGTTTGTGATAATTTTAGTGACTGTTTGATAGAAGAGCATTTAAGAAATGGCTTCATAATCGAATATTTTTTGTTGTTTGGGGCAATTTTCAAGTGTGGTCGGATTATTTATTAGTTTTTTGACAAGTGGGTTGAGTTTTGTAAAAAATTGTTGGGGGCAATTTTTATGGTGATCGGGAGGTCTTCTTTGTCTTTATTTTCATTTGTCAAATGATCTGGGGTATTTTTGAGATTTTTATACTTTAGGCTAAATAAAATGGTCGTTCTTTTACTTTAGGCTAATTTAACATATTTGTTTGGGGGATATTTCAGGTCTGAGTTGGGGAAATATTGTTGATCTTTGGTTTATTAGATAAGGGAGGGTTATGATATTATGGTGATATTTATTTTAGTTGTCAAGTTGGAGTGGTTTGCTTATTTTTGACCTGGAGGTCGTAAAGTTATAATTATAGATATGCCTGGAGTTTAATATCGTTCGTCTAGTTGGTTTGTGTTAGAGTTAGAGAAGGTGACGGATTGGATCAATCCTATTGGCTAATTATGAACTAGAATCGCTGCGTGTTTGTCAGCATGTTATTTTGAAAAATGAAAGTGTAAAATGTTTCAGAGGTGCAATGATTATTAAATGTAGAATTAAGGTTGTTTTTGAAATTCAACTTTCTTTAATATTTTAGATTGTGGGATGAATAATTTATAATTTTTACGTGGTTGATTTCTAAGTCGTGAAGATTTTCTATGTTCTGATTTGTCGATTTGTTCTTGGGGTATTATTTGTTCTGTCATTTTTCTATTTTTTCTTTCTTTTTGAGATGTATTTTGATCTAGATATTTTGTATTGTTTTTTGTGGTGGTTGATTTTGTATTTTGATTTCCGAGGTGGATATCATTTTGTTCCTTTGTTATGTTTTCCGTATGTGGGTCATTTTGAATAACTTTTAAACCTGTAAAAGAATATAATTGAGTTAGTTCGCGAAGTGCGTATTCTTTTGGATAATAAGGTAATAGGTTATTTCGGTGTTGAACGATTTCTTTTTTGTCTGAGTCGGTGATTTTATATGTGACATCAGTGGGTTTTGCAATTATTTGGTATGGTCCTTTACGAAGGGGTTGTAACTTTTTTGAAATTCCTTTTTGAGTATTAAAATTGGGTATTAAAACAAATGTTCCAATTTTTAAATTGGAGGCTGGTGTAAAGCGTGAATTTATTTGTTCATTAATATTTTGCCTTTGTAACAACTTTTTTGTTACCTTTTGGTAAATTTCATTGTGTTTTTTATCTCTGTTTAAAATCCATTCGGTGTGTGTACCGGAGGCTAATTTAAGAATTTGTGGGTGATGAAAATGATCTTCATCGTGTGTATGTAATGGTAGGTTATAACAAATTGAGTCTTTATTTGGTTGACAATAACCTTGTGCGTTTTTATGAGAGTTTGCTGTAAACATTATTGGTTTGCGTGGCTTTTGGTTTAAAACCATTTCATATGGTGACATTCCTAAAGTTGTCGTGATTTGTGAATTATATGCTAAGGGAAATAGTTTTACATCTGCTGACCATTCGGTATATCTTGTATCATTTCCATTGATGATACATCTGAGATATTCTTGTAATGAACGGTTCATACCTTCGACTAAGCCGTTTGTCCAAGGTGCGTGAGATGTACGTGGTTTGTGTTTAATGTTATATAATTGACATAGTGTGATGATTTCATTATTTATGAATTCTGTACCGTTGTCTGTAACTAAAATTTCTGGTAGTCCGAATTTTGCTATCCAGTGTTCATAGAGTGTTGTGTAAGCGTAATAAGCGTTACAATGTGGTACTGGGTTAAGTGCTACATAATGTGTAAATGCGTCAACAATTACCATAATGTAGGAGTTTCCTTCGGATGAGGGTGAAATTGGTCCTTTGGTATCAAATGAGATACGATGATTAAAGTACAAACTTTGTCCTTTAAAATCTTGTTTTTGTGCTATTTGTTTTTGATTTGGGTAAGGTTTATTTAGTTGACATACTATACAGTCATTGCATAGTACTTTTATCCAAATTGGTGCATTTGGGAAATAAAAGTTTTGTACAAAATTTGAATATGTTTTTTCTGATCCAGAGTGTCCTTTAATATTTTGTGTATGTGAAATATTAAAAGCTATAAGAATCATACTTAAAGGGAGACAGGGAACTGTAGATTCATTTAGTTTGTATTCTAGAAGGTCTGTGTTTTCGTTAATTGTTGTATTATTGAATTTTCGAAAATATCGGAGGAGTGTTTTGTTTCCTAGAATAGTTGAATCTGCTTTGATAGGTTTAGTTTTATATTTGTGCCATGATTTCAGTTGTCGAATTACTGGGTCAAGGTTTTGATATTGTTTCAATGTTGAAATTGTAATTGTTTCTGTTGGGGGGAGAAAAATGTTTTCAATTTCTAATTTAGATAAGGGTATTGTGTCAAGTGGGTCATGGAGGTCAAAAACTTGATTTATTGTGTATTTTGAATCGTTTGTTTGTGGTCCTGATAAGTTTATTTTATCAGTTAAATTTTCTTTTTCAATTAGTAGAAAATGGTCTTTTTTAGGCGGGTGTTGTTTTATTCTTTTTTGTTGGGTGTTATTTTTTATCCATTGTGAATATGGGATTGGTTTAAAAGTTGATGTTCCAAGTAGATCAACTTCATAGTGATTATTTTGACAATCTAAATAAAGTGGGAAATGTTGTAAATTATTTATTTGTGATTGTTCAACGTCAGTTTTTACTGCATATTTGCATTCCAATCGGGGTGATGTTTCATTTTCTGCAAGGTAGAATTTTATGTTTTGGGTATTTCGACTGTGGTTTTACGTGTAAGTAATTCAGGTGGCGTATTTCGACTTAAGGTGTCTGGTAATGCAAGATTTTTTCCTGCGGTCCAAACTATATGTAAGTTTGGGAATTTCATTAAAATGAGTTGAAATCTATAAACTCGGTGGTTTGGATTAGACTTTTGTGTAAAAAGAAAGATGATTGGTTTATGGTCTGTGAATAGAACTGTGGGATGTTTTGATCCAAGTATCAGAAATTCATATTCTGTTAGTGTATATATTATGGCTGTACATTCTCTCATTAGAGTTGAGAGTCGTAGCTCTGCTTGAGTGAATAATCGAGAATTTGCTGATATGAGGTTCATTTTATTTGTAGTATTATGTGATTGTAATAATGCTGCGCCGATGCCAAAGTTCGAAGCATCGCACATTGCATAAAATGGTTGATTTGAATCTGGAATTGTGTTTGAAATTTGTTCAGTTAGAAGTTTTTTAATTTCTTCAAATCGTGCTTGATGTTCTGTATTCCATTCAAAATTATTTAGTTGTCTAAGTATGTTATAGAATGGTCGTAGATATAATTGCATTTTATAAACATATTTGCTTAAAAAGTTTAACATTCCAAGGAATTCTTGGATTTTCTTTTTATTTGTTGGTGGTTGGAGTTTTTGAATAGCGTCTATACGTGATTTCAATGGAGTGATTGTTTTTCTTTCTATATTATGTCCTAAGAATTTAACTTTTGTCAAAAAGAAGTGTGATTTATCGGGGGCGGCCTTCAGACTTTCGTTCTGAAGTATTTGGTGATATTGTTCTAAAACATTGAACATTTCCTCTTTTGTCTGTGATTGCATAAAAACATCGTCTAAATAGGTGATTGCATTTTTCTTGAGTATTAGTGGTCGAAAAATTTTGCTCATAAAAGCTGAAAATGCTGCTGGTCCTATGGATATTCCATAGAATAAGCGGTTGAATTCGTATTGTTGGTTTCCAATAACAAATTGTGTTAAGCGTCGTGATTGTTCATCTAATGGCATTTGATTATATGCACTATTCATATCGGCGGTGGTAAAGTATTTTCCGTTTATTTTTGTTAAAATAACTTGTATTGGTTCAATGGGCCAATTACACTTTGATTCATCTATTAGTGAGTTGAGGTATCTAGCATCGAGAACAATTTTAATGATTCTCCTTTGGCTAGAATGATAACAGGGTTGATAAATGTGTTGCCTTTTGGTTGTTCCTCTTTGTTTACTGGTGATATAATGTTGTATTGTTCTAAAATGTCGAGTAATCTGTTCACTTTATCGTGTAAGTGAATTGGTACTTTACTTGCTCTTTGTTTTTTGAAAACTGCGTCTGGTTTTAATGGGAGATGTAGTGATGAGCTGATTTTGCCAACATCAAATTTGGATGTTGCATAGACTGATGAATATTTAATTAGCTGTTTTGCTAGTTTTTCAAATTCGTCTTGTGTTATTTGTGAATGTTGGAAATTAAACATTGTTAAAAATTTCTGTTGACTCTCTGTGTAGTTACTTATGTTGAATGTAGGTTTGAAATATGGGGTTTTTGTGAAATAATCCGTATTTCTGTTTTCGTTACTTATTATACTATTTATAGATAATTCTTCATTAAAAATTGTGGATTGGCAAATATCTAGTAATTGGAGTATATTATTTACACGATATGCTTTTTCGTGTATTGGTGATATTGTAGCGTTGGTTTCGCAATAGCCTAAAAGTCCTAAAGGTAATGTTACTTGGTAAGGTGTATTGTTGTATACATGAAAGGAAATAATATCTGAATTCGAGTTTTTCAAATATTTTATTGATGAGATTGTGATTTTGAAAAATTTATGAATAGGTTTGAATTCAAAATCTGACATATAAAATTTTTGTTTGTTTTGTTTTTTATCATATTGGTGAACTTGCTTTATTGAAAAATTGTATATGTTTCCTGATAGTGGTTTCAAGTGTTTTCTTTGTTGGTTATATATTGGATAGAATTTTGAAAAGAATGGTGGTTGTTTATTTAATCTTTGAAAAAATGTTAGGGATGTGTCTTTTGTTTTTGTATATTTATCTTTGATTAATATTTTACTATTCAAGATGTTGATTGTTGGTATATATTTAGAGATAAATGGTATTCCAATGATATTGTGTTTAATATCAGTGATATGGAATATTTGTTTAAATGGTTTGGTTAAAATTTTGTTTTGCTCCATTGTTCTTGTGGGGAGAAGAAATAATTGAATTTTTCCGTAGTTTATTAATGTTGATCCTTGTGCTGTTGCTAGTTTGCTGGAGGTTTCAAGAGGTGTTAGCTTTGGGTGTAAGGTTTTTATTTTATTCCATGTGGGAATGTTTATTATATTTGATTCTGCTCCTGAATCAATTAAAAAATCAATTTCAAGATCTGGTGGTTGAAATTCTTTGCTTCTTGGACTTTCTAAAAGAAATGGTATTGTCCAAATTTTTTCTTTGGGTTGTTCTTTTTGTATGTTTTGATAGATGTGATTTGTATTCAAGCATTTTGTTTTTTCGTTCTCATTGGGTTGATTTGTAGTGTTAATTTCATTAGTTTTTTGTGTCGTCGGTGTGGAATGGACGGGTTCAATATAATAATTGTGAAGGAGTTCTGATTGATTCTCATATATGTGTGATGAAAAAGGTTGTTCATATATAACAGGTTCATAGTCATTTTCGACTTTTATCATATTGATGGAGAGAGTGTTTTCTGCATCGCTTTCTGAATCTGATGATCCACAGTTTATTTGATTGAGTTGTAACGTATCAGTTACTGTGTCATCAATACCTGGAGGGTCTGATGTTGTTTCTGGATTAGGTTGTACTTGATTAATATGTCTTTGATGTTTAGGTGTACTACTTCTGTGGCGATTATTAGAATTATTATAGTTATTATTATTCCGGTGTGGTGATTGGGAATAATTTCTATAACGATTATTATAACTTGAATGTCGATTTTGTGAATTATTTCGCGATCTGTTTTGGTAATTATTGTTTGGTCTGTTATAGTTTGATCTATTATATGAGTTATTCCTTGATTGATTGTTCGGGTAATTCTGGTTTCGGTTGTTTGAATAACTTCTATTCCGATTATTGGAGTAGTTTCTATTCCTATTGTATGATGAATTTCGTGATTGATTGTTTGGGTAGTAATTATTTCTTGATTGGGAATTAGATCTAGAAACAAATCGTTGTGTATTTGAATTTGATCTGGAATAGTTATTTCGACTATTTGGTCTATTGTAGTGATTTTGTGATGAATTTTGCGTGTTTCTTCGTTCTGGTGATCTTCCTCTATAACTTGAGTTATATGGTGATTGATTTCTTGTATAATTTGTATTGTTCGGGAGTGGTTTTCCTGAACTGTTGTTGCTCTAGACTGTTTTGTTTGGTAGATTTTGATCTTTTTTCATGTATTGGTAGAATGATTTATTTGGTTCTTTATATTTTTGAGGTTTATTTTGATTGTCTTGCTGTTTTTGTCTCCATTCAGAAATACTATGTCCGTATCGTCGGCAATAATTACACCATTTTTTGAAAGATGGTTTGCCTTTAAAGTTTGGGTGTTTTTCGTAAGTATTGAGTATTTCAGTGATTTTTTCAACGAGGTCTGTATCTGATTCCTGTATATTGTTTATATTTGTGGAAGCTGTTTCAATTCTGTTAACGTATTGTAATTTCAGATTTTCCGTTTCTTCGAGTTTCATTGTGATTTCTGCTTGTTCTAGTTGGTCTACTAGTTTTCGAAAATCTAAATTGGGTTCTCGAATTGACGAAGGATGGGATGCTCTCTTTTTTATTGCTATTTTCCTTAATTGTGGTGTTAAGGTCATCATTAAGATTTCTGTCATCTTTGTGTTTTTATAGTCATGTGTATTTAATGAATATGCTTTTCGAACTAGTGTTTCGATTCGTACTGCTAATTGCTTGATGGTTTCGTTTGGTAATCTGCGAATTTCATTTCATAAAACTCTTTGTTGTTGTTTGTTTCTTTCGGAGTCAAACATTTTTGAAAATTCTTGTGTAAACCTTTTCCAATTTGATTTTATTTCTATAGGCAATACTGAAAACCATTTTTGGGCTGCGCCATCTAGAGTTGTTTGTATTAACGCTGTGCGACGATGTATCCAGTTTTGATGTAGTGGCGTAATAATTGGTTCAGGTCCTATATTTAAAATCAAATTTGCTGTGACTGCATTTAAATAGTCTTCTACAGAATATTCAGGGTCTGTTCCTGTGAATACCATTAAAGGTTTATTTGATGTTATTGATGATCTACCCATAAGGTATGGATTCATCGTCATTTGTAATGATTCTGCTGCATTTGGCATTTGAGAAACATTTGAAAGTTGATTTCTTGTTATTTCGTGTTGTTGAAGATAATATGGGAGTGGTATTTCATTTTGCATTTGTGCTGGTTGGTACGAGTTTGCAATCATTGGGTTTTGTTGCTGAATTGGTTGAAAAGATTGTGTATTAATTGAGTTTTGTTGTTGAATTGGTTGTTGGTTTTGTGTATCTATTGGTTGTGGAGAAAAAATTCTATTATATGTATGTGGTTTCTGTATTCCTTGTCCACGACATTCTTGATTATAGGGTGTAAATATATCTGGTTGTAAGAAATCATCATCTGAGGATAAGTAATCCATTTGATAAGATGTTTGTTTTTTATTTTTATTTTGTTGAAAAAATGGATAGTTTTCACTACGATCCTGTGGAGGATGTAAATTTGTTTGGAAATTTACTGAATTAGGTGGTGCCATTGGGTTATCCCAGTTTCGAGATCTTGTATAATTACTAAAATTTTTTCGTGGTTGATAATTTGTTTTTGATGGATGTGTGTAATTATAATTATGGTCTGCAAAGTTGTTTCTAGTGAACGTTTTGCGTGTTTTTGGCGGTATTGTCATGGGTCTGTATGTTTGGTAATCCATGTGTGAATATTTTGGGGCAACCGAAGGTTTAACGGTTGATTGTAATGTTACCTGTGTTTGTGAAGGATTTGTATTTCTTGGTGTTGTTAAGTTTGGACGTATTGGTGAAATACTTTGTTGTGTAGTTGTTGTGTGTACGATTTCTTCATTTATGAAGTGTGATGGTGTCTGGATATCTTGTTGAGTAAGATTCCTAGTTCCATTGAGGTTTTCATTGTGTATGACTGTAGAGTTTAAACTATTATTTTGCATATCGGGTAAAAATGTATTATAGTTTAATGGTGTTGCATCAATGTTTAATGGTATTACTCGTACATAATCTCTTACATAAGATATCGTACTTATTGCTTGACTTGAGATTGATTGTGGGAAGTTTATGGATGCGGGATGAGACCATTCGGGGTCCCAAACATAGTCTGATTGTTCTGTGATGGCAGTATCATCGTTTGAGTTTTGGGGTCTAAAATTTTTTCTTGCTTGTGAAATTAAATCAATATTATGTGTGAAATAATCTATTATGAACCATGCCAAGATTTTTTGTAAGTCGTGTTTTGTATGTTGTGAAACTTCATCTTTCGTGAAATTTTCTTTAATTATATTTAGAAAACTAGAGAGTAGTGTGATTTCATGTCGTACTCTTATATGTTTAGATGTTTCTGTCGGTGAGACATTTGGTATCTGGATTTCGTTTTCTAATATCGAGATATAACTATATATTATCGCAAAAACTTCATTGGTGAATATGGAGTTTGCTCTTTGTGAGTTATGATATTGGATGCTTTTTATATATTCTGAGAATACTTTTGAGAATTCTAAATCAAGGTCGTCTGTTTGAATTATATATTTACTGTGATTCTGGTTTGGTGAGCTGAATTCTATGGAGTAGATTCCGTATTGCTGTGTTAGGTTACATATATCTTTTAGATAGTGATCGATAATTTGTCTTTTGATTTTTACATCTGGGAACTGTGTTTTACATGGACTGTTTCCGGGTTCAAACAAATTTAAGAGTAAATTTTTGCAGAATATATGCTGTCCTCTATCAGTGGTTGCATCTACGATAAAGGGGAAAATATTATCATCATCTGGTTTTTCTTCACCTGGGGTCTGCGTTGAGCTCATTTTTTCGTTCGATGACTGTTAATATGTAATTATCAATGTGTCTAATTGGTTGATTCCAATTGTATAAATGTACTGGTTTGTGTTTATACTGCTTTTTTATTCTTCTTTTTCCTCTTTTTGATGAATTTGAAGTTGTTTCTGAGTCAGAGAAATATAATTGATCGTGAATTGGGCAATTTTTATCTATTGATTCTTTTAGTTTATAAAGTTCGTCTAAGTTGTTGGTTTCTGATTCTGAAAATGCGTTTCGATTTTTTGAAAATCTTTTTCGTGTTATTTGTCTTTGTTTAGTTATTATTTTTCTTTTTAATGTTTGTCGTTTTGTTCTAATGTATCCAACTGTTTGTGTATGAGGTGTGATTACAAGGTCGTATTTTTTATTATCTATTTCACAATTGTGTAAAACGATTGTTTGTTTATTTCCTAGGTTTTTAAATGACATAAGGTTTAGGATGACGGATGCAAAAGGTTGTTAAATGATTTCTATTTGCTTAAACTGTTAGTCCTTACGATTTTTTTGTTAGCCTAACCTGGGTCTATTTGTTCAGGGTTGGGGAGAAAAGTATATCGATTCCGAAGAATGATTTTATACTTTCTCGTGGATAGTATAAGCTAAGGTGTTAACTTACTTAATCTTACTTAAGGGTAGTGATTGTGTTCAGGGTTGGAGAATAGTAAATCGATCCACAAGGTTCAGGTATAATTAGAACGCGAGTAGTTCGTTAGATACTATTTTAAACTTACTAAGTTTAAGATTTATCCTGGGTCTGGTAAGAGGGGGGATCAAGTGAAGGATGAATAACCGAAGTTTTTCACTGTTTATCCTAATTTGAATGATTAGTTTTGTTCAAAAATTTCTATTAGTCCTGGGTTTTTAGAAAGGGTTGGATAGTGAATCGACGTTTGAGGTCGTTAGACACTAGTTAAGTGGGTGGGGGAGAACAAAGTTGTTCTTTTTGATCCAAGGATAGGCCTTGATGATCAAGTTTTAAATTTAATTAAATAGAAAATGATTTAAGATCCAAGGATAAGCCTTGATGATCTGATTTTAAAATTAAGTTAATTTAAGTTTAAAATGTTTTAAATTTGTGTAAAGAATAGATTTAGTATTTTTATGATATTAGTGAGCTTATGAATGCTGTTATGTTTAGGCGATGAAGCTGGAACAACAGGATGATTTATAATTACTAACCGTTTATTGTCATGCTACTAATTTTTATTTTGATTTTTCAATAAATATTTTTCAAACATGTTTTGTATATTACTGCAGAATTTAGGAAAACGATCTGAGATCTTTTTATCAATCGTTATTGTATATTAATAATTTTGTTTAGCGCCTGAAATGATTTTGAAGATTGACTTCAAAATTTTATGTTTGCAAATGAAAATCTAAATTCATTGCTAGTAGTATTCTAAATACAAAAGTTGTTCTGGCTTTTGCCGAACTATCATATAACTATATGGTAAGTTTCTGCTTTGTCGTATGTCGTCTCTGGTTCGAGGTCTTCTTCCAATTCCGGGTAGTTCTGTTATCGTTCGGAATATTGGCTCTGATCTATTGAGTCGTAGAGACATTTCGATTAAATTATTGTCGTATAACATTTTGTAAATGTTTTGTCTAAATTCTAATCTATTATTGGTTAATTCTAAGCTATTAAGGTCTTGTTCGAGACTTATGGTCGCACCAGATGAGTTAGGACCGATGGGTATAACTCATAGAGTAATTTCGGATAGGGTACACCGTCTGCTCGTCAGGCTATCTTATTTTCGGCCGGATAGGTTCGTGCAACTTCTTAGTCTAATACCGATCCTAATCTTACTCTTATACTGTCTAGTCTCAGGTTGTTTAACTAGTCTCTGCTAGGCTCAATAGATCTAGGGTATACTGGTTTATTGCGGCTGCTGAAGTACTCGGGAGAGTTCAACTAATTTCTAACTTAAATTCAAATCTCTCTGGTGCTGAAATTACAAGTAATTTCAGCACTTACAAATAAGTGGATTGTTAGTTAGATGGATCATGATTGGTTAATATTAAATACTTTACATTGGTAAAATATCTAATTTATCCAATCATAAAATGTAGTTTAGATCAGGTTCCACACCTTGGCTGACAAGTAGTGAGAAATGGGATGATTTACCTTGACGTCCTAGTTTTTCATAAACCTGAACTGATTTTTCTCTTGACCTACCAAACAAATTTTGAGTACATCTTGGAAAACTCACAATATTGGTAAGCAGAGTATGTTAAGAACTCCAACGTATCATCGAAACCTGAACGAGCAACTTTTGTTGTCATTATGGATAATTTGCATCATCGAGGAGGTTGTTTTCGGAATGAAGCTTGGTTCTCACGAGAGTTTTCTTGGGAAGTGAGAAGCTATAGCGTATCTCGGCGTGGTAGTCACTAGAACCGAACAATTGCCTGTTGTATCAATACGTCAATAAAATGCTTTAGATATCACTCATCCAGAGGGAGAATTTATTTGATTTTTGATATTAAAGTTGATGTTTGATATTAAAGATTCTCAATCTCATAATCGGCTTTTGGCCTTGGGTACTCATTGAAAATAAAGCACAAAACGAATGTCTCACCGCGGGCTTCAAGCCGTTTTTGTTTTGAATTATAGACAGTTACGGGAAGGG
>NW_026971141.1:0-45000 GCF_963678635.1 Symsagittifera roscoffensis
GTGTTTACTTGGTTGATGATTAGCAATTTTGGATATAATTGAAGTTTATTTCTCTTTACCTAAATAAACCTATGATGCTTATAGCGTTCTTCTTTAAAAAACTGATTAGAAGGATAGATGCTAATGCGAAGGTGATTATTGCCTTTTTTATGTATTTGCAAACTGTTAAAATTAGGGAAACTAGAAAGATGAGAAAAAAAGAAGAAAGATGTTTTTCTGATTAATCAAATGTTGTGAAACTTAAGAAAAATTGTTGAAATCTTGTACCTGAGGAGGTGGTCAAAAATTTTGACAAGTTGTGGTAAATTTTTATTTGGGAAAAGAAAACTAAAAAGATGCTGCAAAAAACTATAAAAAGAAGGAGTGCAATTTGTAGCGTGTCGATGATTAAAAAATCTAAAGTTGTAGGTTGGTCGCAAAAACGGATATGTAAAATGAAAAGATTATTTTAACATACTGGACTGGTTTCGAAAGAAGCATTTGAAAAGTGATTTGTTATTTCGAAATTTTTTTTGACTTTTCGGGTTGGTTACCAAAAGTGGTCGGATCGTTTATTGATTTTTGACAAGTGGGTTGAATATGGAGAGTTTTTGGTGAAGAGAAGTTTGAAGGTAAAGGAATGAGGTTTTTAGTTTTTTTTTTCTAAATGGATGGTGATGGCTTTTTGAAAGATATATCGTCTTTGGGCTAAATTATCAAGTTGAAATCTGTTTTTAGGCTTAGTTGATTTTTCCCTTTAAAAAATAAAGGTTGTAAGTTGAGACAAAAAGGTTGGTTTTTGTTTTGAGTGATAAGAAGGATTGTAACTTTTATATAACATTTATTAAAGTTGTCAAAAATAGGAGTTTTGCTGATGTTTGACCTCGAGGTCTTTCAATTTCAGTTTCAGATCCATTCGATATAAGAAGTGTGTCGACTAATGAAAGTGAAGTGTTATTGGGGTGATGTTTGAAATAATTTTGATTGGCTGATTTTGTTCAGGGTTGAAAGTTGAAGATTTGAGGAAATAGTTAGAAAAGTTTGAAATATAATATAAACGGATCAAGGGTATTTCTGAAACTCTACTTTCTTCATATTTTAGACTGAGGAAGAAAGAATTTGTAATCATTTTGTGGTTGATATCTGAGGCATGATGATTGGCGTTGTTGTGATTTTTTTTTCGCTTCTTGCATTAAAAGTTTTTCTTCTAATTTACAGTAAAATTTTGTCTTTTAGTTATTTGTTTCTTGTTAATTTCAGCATTCACATCAGTGTTTACTATGGATTTTTTTTGGTTATTTGATGAAAATAAAAACTGATCGAGACTTTGCGTTGTTTGTTGTTTGTTTTTACTTGTGAGTTTTTTAACAATTTCTAGTCCTGTAAAGGAGAACAGTTGTGTAATTTCGCGAAGAGCGTATTTTTTTGAATAGTTTGTTAAAGATTGTTTCTCTCTTGAATTTTTTCTTTTTTGATGGGATCGATAAGTTTATATGTGAGATCCGTAGGTTTTTTCAATTTTATTGAAATGGTCCTTTTCGGTTAGGTTGCAATTTTTTAGAGATTTCTTAATGTATTATGAAAATTGGAATTAAAACATATGTTTCTATTTTCAGGTTTTAAGCTGGTGTCAAATTTGAATTTATCTGGAATTGAACTTTGTGTCTTTGTATTTAAGACTTAGCAATTTTTAATGGATTTCGTTTTGTTTTTTATCTCGGTTCGAAACTCATTCTGTATGTGTTCCAAAGGCTAATTTTAAAGTTTGTGGACGATGAAAACGATCTTCATCGTGTAAATGCAGTAGTAAATTGTTAGCATTGAACTTTTTGTAGATTGACAATAACCTTGCCCTTTTATGTTTATTGTTTCACAGATGACATAGTGTGATGATTTAGTTTTTTGTAAACTCAGTACCATTATCTGTGACAAAGATTTCTGATAATCCAAATTTTGCTATCCAATATTCATAAAGTGTTGTGTATGCGTAATGAGCATTACAAGGAGGTACAGGGTTGAGTGCTACATAATGCGTGAGTGGGTCATTTTTACCATAAGGTCTGAGTTTCCTTCGGAGGAGGTTGATAATTTTGATTTTTGTCCTTTTTTGTCAACTGATATTTTGTGATTGAAATATATTTTTGTCGCTTAAAATCTTGTGTGGAAAAGGCCTATTTAATTGACATGTTATGCAATCACTCCATAGGACTTTTATTCAAACCGGTGCTTTTGGAAATTAAAAAAAAATTCAAAATTTTTTCTGATCCTGCATAACTTTCTGTATTTAAAGAATGTGAAATGTGGAAAGCCATTAAAATCATAATATCATAGTTAATTGTGGATAGAGTACTTTTGTGTCTGGAGTGTTATATTTCATGAGAACCTTGTTTACATTCATTGTTGTAATGTTGAACAAAGGAAATATCGAAGGTGTGTTTTATTTCCTAAGACTGTGATATCGGCTTTTATATGTTTTGTTGTATTCTTTTACCGGGATTTAGGTTGTCTAATGACGGGGTCAACTTTTTGATTTTTTTGTAGTAATTCTATTGTCATTATTCGGTTATTGGAAAAAAAGATATTCTATATCTCTGAGTTTCGTGTTTCGAGGGAGGTATACTGTTTAGGGAGCCTTGCAAATTAAAAATTCTAATACTTGCAAATTTTGAATTTAAATCAGGGAGTCCTGGTAAAATTATGCTATCTGTTAATTTTTCTTTTCTTTAAACGGGAACAGATTTTTTGAATATGGGTTTTGATAGTTGATTTTTGTTGTGTATTGTTTGTGATCCATGATGTGTATGGTATTGGTTTAAATGAATTTTTCCTATTAATTCAACTTCATAAGGATTTTTTGACTATCGAGTTAACATGGAAAATGCTCTAGTTTATTTATTTGTGTAGTGTCCGGTTCGGTTTTTACTTCATACTTGCATTCTAGTCGCGGTGATGTTTCGTCATTTGCAAGGAAGAATTTTATAATTTGTGGTTTTTTACTGTTGTTTTCCTTGTTATTAATTCAGGTGGTGTATTTGGACTAACTCTGTCTGGTAGTGTAACATTCGCCCAAAAACTAGACAGCGACGGAGCGCAGAAAGAGTACCTAATAACAACTGGCAGACGTCAGTTACCTTAATCCTACTCGTTTTTCACCATCTAGACCTTGTCAGTTGATTTTCTGGTCAGTTTAGGGCTAAGTAAAAAAATACTATTTTTAGGCCATCAGTCGAACAACTTTTGATCAGCTTTTGTTTACATGCGAACACAACCTCATAGCTGAGTCTCCGATCCTCAGTTTACATGATTGCTTTTGAAAACACGGCTCGAATATCCTATTTTATCATATTTTTTGTGACAGTTCTATATTAAATCCTTTGGAGATGGCATGAACCCTTCCTCTTCCTAGCTACACATATTCTAAAATATCAAATAATACCGGCCGGTGTCAATTCAAAATTCTATGGCATCAGAGTAGCTAAAAATTTAGTTTACTACAGTCTTTAACCATATATCAGTCTCTGGGGGACCAAGCCTTCGCTTCCGTGTTTTCCTCGAGATAACGTCGTCATCTCTCCCAATTCGTGGCACGGGAGGGTACTGCTCTCCACCACTTCCCCACCGAAGCCTCCTTTCCCACTATCTGCTTCCGTTAAGGGTCTTATCGTGCGTGATCGTCACGATAAGAGGCTTCTTTTCTCCGTGTTCACGTGCGACCGTTTTCCACTATATCTGCTGTTGTTTTGACTTTTATAACTTTTTTTATCATATTGGCAGTTTTTTTGTATTTGTGAGAAGTTTCCACTTGACAATCGAAATTTTGAAAATAGAAATTTTTAGAATATCTCTACCCTCCTTCACAGCACTTTTCCGTTGTTATGGCCTTTTCTCTCTAATTCGTGATTCGCCGGAGGGTTGCGCTGTGCCAGCTGGCCGAATGGCACATACTCCCCGGACAGTCCCCATCAATGTCCATGTTGATCACATAACACCGGGTTATCATCAAGTAGTGTTCCAGCTCTCTATAATCAATCTTACAAATCGCATTAGAAAATGAAATTTATCTACTCCACCTCAACTCACTACGGGTCACAAATGGCATTATACTAAATCTCACTGCCTTTCAACATTTTCACAAAATTTGCACCATGATGAGTGTCCTAGATAAAAATTTCTTTTCTGACTACTTACGTCATCTTGCCATAAAACTTCTTTTCGCTCTTGCTGATTAAAAAGTTGGGACGTGGCACGGCCACGCACCCATTAAAATTAACTTAATGTCACTCAGCAAGTATAATCAGTTATTTATGCGGTCCTCTTTGATATTAAAACTAAGAAACTCTGTGGCTAGGAAAGTTAATGAGTTGCTCGTCCTATTCGAGCGAGTTTAACCCAACCTACTAGGTCGCCACACAGTGAACACGTGTCTCACACATGTTAAAAACATCAGTCGTGTTTAAATAGGTAAATATACTCACCTATGTTCTATATTTACATAAGTAGCACAACTAAAATCTTCTTCAACAATTTCAACAATTGCAACATTTTTCGAAGTTTGGTCTGACCAAACCAAAACAGAAAAAAAAGTTTAACAGTTTCAATAATAAAACTTGGTTGATTAGTTTAAGTTTTAGCACACAAAGACAATCAAGTTTTTCTCCTTCTCTCCCTCTCGTGTTTACGTCTTCACTTCTTCTCTTCTTCCCATCATCCTTGTTTCATTGCTTCTCCATCCTGATCTTCATTTTCACTGTCTTCTAGAACTTTTTCTAACATTTCCATGGAGTTGCGGGCTGTCCCCCAACTCTCCTGTTCCAACAGCCTCGGTTTGCAACAAGGTAGCAAGTCCACATTCACCTTTTGCTCCCGGTTCCTGCAAAAGCTGTTGTGAAGACTCACATTCCGTTCTAGGTCAGCTCGTAAGACCTCTCTCTTTTCTTTTTCAGTTACACAAGCGGTGTAACAGCGTTTCGGTGCGTTAAGAACGCTCTTTTATAGGCTCCCGGTGCTATATCAAGCTGGAAAGATTGATAGGCTTCCGTGTTCCTAGACATATGACGCTTCGCGCGTTCATAATTTCATGATGTCATCACTGCACGGAACCAAGGCATCAATTTTTGCCTTGACCATATTCTTTCAATGGCTTTGGGTATTCTCAGAATCTTGTAGGTGGTTCTGAAAAGATCTAAGCTGCGGTTCATCTTCACGTTGCTTAGCTGCTCAGGTGTCGGCACGGCTGTCTCCTGCTCACCTGTGCCCGCGTTGGCTTCTAACCACCTCACCGCCAGCATGGCACTCACCACCACGATCGACACTTGTTGATTTTGATCGGATAACCCCGTGGAGTACAACTCCTCCACGTTCCACACTTATACTAGATTCCCGCGTTTGGGGTACCAAAACGTCTGCGCCAGGTAGTGGCAAGGATACTCCCCATGGGTCATTAGTAAGTTCCTTCGGGTCCGATACCCTGACGCTCCCAGCAACGGTTCCACTTCCATCATTATTCTATGCACCTCGTCCTTTTCTTCTATGGTGGGTAATTCAGTGGGTAACGCTCCACTCGCTTTCTGCTTATGGAATTCACTCACATTACCCTCGTTCAATCTCATGAACTCTTCACCCACTACGTCTTGCAACTCGCCTTTAGATCTCTTCGGGACGGCCGGAATGATCTTCGCCAATAAACCATACGACCTTTCCGACATTCTGGCCAACCTCACGCACTTTGACACGGAGAAGAGTTGGCCAACCAACACCTGCTGTGTCCTTGCATCCATCACCACCATGTGCGTAGGGTATCTACTATTGCAATATGGTGCAGAGCTCGAACCAACCAGATATCTCGAGCCAACAGGTCTATGATAGGCCTCACTATCCTTCAAATTCATTTCATTTTCCAGAGCTTCTCGCCAGCCTCCGATCTTCTGCTCTGTTTGTAGTGCTCCAGGGAATACTTTCACACTGAGGGACGTCACTAGCTCTTGGGCACGCTCTAGGCGTTCCAGTGATTCTATCGAGCTCGTCATGCTATAAAATCCCAAAGCAGTGATCAAGTTTACTTCCGTTACCCCATGACAGTCCGCGATCAACTCCATTCCACTCTTATCTGACATGCTCAACCTTCCATACAGTTGTGCCAATTGGCGATGCTGCACGCTCAGCGTGATCAAGCAAATGTTCCGATTTGCATACATGTCCGTCCTTTCCACTATTGTGAGCTAGACAGGTGCCCTGTCTCAGCCAGTCACTCGATGTACTTCCCTCGGATGGTTCCGTGGATGAGTTGTTTTTCTGCTTCGTTACTCTTATGGCCAGCAGATGGTGTATCATGGCCAGATCGTGCAAACTCGCGTCATCATCCAAGTCCAACGTAATATCCGTCGCCATATCCCAGATTAAAGCTTCCATCAATTCCTGTTCCTGTTCCTTTGATTTCGATTCGTTGTTGGCTTCATACTCCGCCTTCTTAATTCCCATCAAACACTTGGCCATTCGTACCTGCAAGTCAGTTCTGGTACATGGATAAGCTAGGTATGCTGCCACCGTCGCCGGCGCATGCATCGTCTCGTCAAAGTATCTTTGGAGGGCCGCCCTCCAAGAGATCTCTAGCAGTCTTTCCAGGCCAATTTCGTTTGCTTGCTAGGACATCACCGTGCCGTATTCTTTCCTGTTCAAGTTGGAGTTCTCCGTCAGCTCCCTCAGATACTCTTGCATTGCTTGCTTCTTGTTCCAAGCCATTAGCTGCCCTCTCGCGAATTCCTCGCCTTCAGCATCTCCACATAACCCCCTGCCGGATCTCCCATGTGGACTGAGTCTGGTACAGTGATTCGACTATACTCGACCACGTCGAGTTGTCCCTCCAGCTTCATCCGGGCCATGTTGATTCGCGAGGGATTGTAATCATCAAGTCCTCCAGATCCACACTGACTGATGACCTCCAATTCCAGCTTAGTATCCGCCAGAGTCCGTGCATTTTTCTTTGACCTCGTGGCCGTTGTGGTCAAACCTGCCAACATTATAGGGGGTATCAGGTTCTCTTTTTCTCCCCCGGCAAGCATCGCACCATCTCCTTGCCCACTTTCGCCTGAAAGAGCTACTCCTGCCAAGGGGGCCACCACTGTGCTGGCTTTTGCCTTCACCACTTTCTGGTTCACGGCTCTGCTTCCGGTCTTTCCCTCTAACCGCTTCAGCCCTCTTTTAGCTCGTCTGACGGGTAACTTTCTTGTGATCTGCTGATCATCGGCACTGTCCTCTGCAACCGACTCGGTCTGAACATCAGACTCAACGGAGTTCATTATTTTCTCCAGAACCTCGCGCATGATGGGTTGGTTTAATCCCACCTTCATTATGGACTGCGTCCCGTATCTGCGTATCACGTCCCATGTCCTCTCCACGAAAGTCACTCGGTTCCAGGTTATTCCCGTCTCACGTTCAAATTCACTCTGGTATCTTTCCCACTCCTCTTCCGGTAGCGTGCTCAGGAAAGATACCCTCATATTCTCCCCAATCTTCCTCCTCCTTGGTGACTCATGGAGCAGTTTCTGTAGATCCCTCCTCCGGTAGTCTATTGCCAGACTTGTTGGTTCCACTGGGGATAAGGTGGCCGGCGCCTCCTTTGTAGGGGACATGAAAGACGATGGTGTCATCAGCAATAGATTCCCACCGACTTCCCCGTCGTCGTCTTCACTAAACTGGTATTCCAGCAAGTCTCTCTCCAATGCTCCTAGGTCCATTTCACCCGACTTCTCTCCCTTTCCCTCCATGTGATCATCGTTCTGATCCATCCGCTCGTCATTGTTCGTGACTGGTTTTGGCTCGTTCGTTTTAGCTCGTTCCCGAAGGGCCTTGTCGCATATTCATGCCCGAGTCCGGCCGTGCCGGTACGGTCAGATCCCCTGCATGGTAGAATAACTCATCGTTCACTAAGATTTCTACCGACTCCTCGCCATGTGGCGCCAGATCATCCACCGTTATGTACGTGCCTCCTCTGCACTCTTTTGCGACCTCCAGGATTACTACCTTTACCTCCCCTGACCACTTCAATCTTGATAGATCATCTGCAGGTGTATACACATCACTCCACACCTCAGTCGAGACCTCTGGTTTCCTGGAAGGTGATGCTTTGATCTTCTTCCGGCTCCAATCATCAGGAAATGTGAAGTCAAATGTGTGCATGGCCGCAACGTTCCAACTGATGAAGCAAGGCGTCATCCCTTCACTCAACTTAAGCATTCTCTTCTCCGCATCACGAGCCGCTCCGATGCGAGGGGCAATTACGGGAGATGTGACTCCCAACAACATCCTCCTTATCGGCGGGTATCGAGGGCATTTGTCCGTCAGCGGCCTGGACCCGGAAAGCCACGCTTGCTGGTTCTCTTTCACGTGTGCGTAGGCCTCTGGCAAAAGTGGGACCCTCATCGCCTCTCCTGAATCCTTCACCATGGGTCGCAGATTCCAAAGCTTCGGGTTGAACTGGACATGCGAAAGGTCCTCGCGGCCCATTCGGCACTTAAAATTGTTGTTGAAGTCCATCAACACCCAACCCGTCTGTGATATTCTTCCAAATAGCCTAGCGTCGCTGGCTAACCCTCTTAGCTCCTTCTGTTCCACCCAATTCAGCACGGAGCAATCCACTACCGAAACTAGGTTGACATACAACACCGAGTTCCTGTATGCCTTTACTTGCACATCGGGGAACGCAAATGACATCACGGGTCCATACGCCACCGTGACGAAATCCCGTAGTCCATGAATCAGAGTCAGCGGATCGATCCGCATCATGATGGCCAGATACGTCTGCAAGGGCATGCCACAGTACTGTTTACATTCACCCGCATCCGTTGCCACCTTATCCTCTCCTGTGATGCTCCTGTTCTGTTGCAGGAGATATTGGAGCAAGAGGATCCTCCAGTCCTTCATCTTTTTGAGCGAGGCGGTTTCTAACTGCGCGTTTAAATCACGACTCGTTCCCTGAAGTTGTTCTGGGTATCGCAATAGCACGAGCAGATCGCCCATTCGACCATACGTCATAGCGATCAGGGTGAGGAGCCCGTCCAATCTCAGGTCTGCCAAAGCTTGGATGAAGAGATTCGCAGGTCCCTTCACGAAGTTCTCGTGACCAAATGTCACATACAAGGCTAATATCAGGTCAATTGACGGTTTCCGGATATCCTTGACAAAGCTCGCGATCAGGTTCCGGGATGCCCTCGGGCAGCATGTTGACAAGAAGGATGGCGTCCATCCCATTCCCATTCCACCCATGACAGCGTCTGACCGTTCATATTGTGCCCTCGTGGCCAAGATATCAGCTTGGAATTTATCCAATGACATCGTGTTCACGTCCTGCATCAACTGCAACATCATGCCCCCGGCTAACTCACTCTCATTAAACACGTTTTTCAGATACGCGTGTTTCTCTTTGATCACCGCCGGTGCATGCTCGGACGCATCTTCCCCCAAGGTACACAATCTCGGTGACAAGTACAACCATGCGTTGGTGTAGGGCTTCGTACGCAAAACCAATGCCATGAGATCCTCTTCTGCCGATGTCATATTTTTTCTAACCGTCCTCCCCTAACTGCGTGATCCATTTGTCTGAACCAGAGATCATCAGCCACCTGTTGTACTAACAAATGATCGTCATCTACCCCTGGCCTCAATTTCAATAATCTAGCGAAGTTGGACATCTCCAACCCCAGGACTTCATCGAGCACCAACCGAGTTGTGCTACAATCCTTGAACCACTGTTTGGCATTAGAAAAGTCATCCCAAATGGCAGGAAGCTCAGATCGGAATGAGTAGTAGTTGTTGGGGTCCACCGTTCTGTTTGGCCCGGGTAATATCACGCTGAATAGTCCCTCTGCCATCGTGTGCACAAACTGAAGGGGTTCTGGCAATGTGGCGTACCCTGGTGATAACACAAAGATAACCTTCACCACATTTTGAGTGAAGCGTTGTTTTACTGATGTTTCTACCTCAGCCATGGCCGAGACCAATGTCATTATCGCCTCTCCTATGACCTCATTGCTCGGGATCAATCCATCCGTCAGACGGGAAAACCACCCTCTGCTCTGCAGGTGATCATTCGAGCCTGCAACCACTATCACCTGCGGTTCCATGCTGACTACCCTTCGCACACTTATCATCATGCCTGCTGATTGTCCCCAGTCCAACTTAGGCACCGTTAAGGAAATCACATCAGGTCAAAAGAGAGAACGGGGCGTGTAGAGATAATCGGAACTAGCCATGTGCGCTCAATCTCCGTTAACTAGATAAAACGGCTCGGAAAATGATGTTTAACTCGTATTCTCGGCAATACAGACTTCCATCTTCATTCATTTGTAAACAAGCTAAAACCCACATAACTCATGTTCATAATTTTAACAAACTTTTTTATTGTTATCGGTAACATCGGCCACACAAAACTGCATAACTCAAAGCAAGCTGCAAAACTGGCCAGTATTTGTCCTTGAGACAAATTGCTCTTTTTAAAGGCCAGCCTTAATCAAGGCTGAACCAAATTAGAGCAAAAAGACGGTTAAAATAGGTTTTTTGGGGGAGGGGGGTCGAACCTGTTTACGGAGCATCCCATCAAGTTCGGTGCATATTCGAGTTCTAGAAAGGAAATGACCTAGGT
Source organism: Symsagittifera roscoffensis (assembly GCF_963678635.1). Lineage (NCBI taxonomy): Eukaryota > Metazoa > Xenacoelomorpha > Acoela > Convolutidae > Symsagittifera > Symsagittifera roscoffensis. Next base: position 10,616 of record NW_026971141.1, read on the forward strand.
GGGATTCAAACCGGCGCCGAACCCGCCGGGACGCACCATGTATACGCTTGGCTACTGTCCCTATATGCATTTACATTTTGGTTCAACTTTATATGCACTTATACTCTCGCTTACATTTGAGTGTATAAGCATTTGTGCTCTTGTTTCATATTTACATTTGCGCTGCAACATCCTCCACCCCTAAACAAGGAAGAACGGGAGCGAGCTTTACGGTCGGGTGGGTCAGTTCGCTCTTAACGGTTTTTATGTCAGCGGATCTCGCACATCCGTCCTTGCCATAGTGCAGTCTTAGGATACGTGCGAGTGGATAATAACCACGTGGAGTGTCAGGCCCAAACTAAATCGCCGACTTTCAACTTAACATCTGACTGGTTATGCCACTTTGCCCTCCTATTGAGGGCAGGAACGTATTCCCGCATCCACTGTGTCCATATTGCGTTAGCGTATGATTGCGCTCTGACGAACCGCTTCTTATGGTCGAAGTTTTCTTCGAAACTTAGCGACGGAAAACTCGCTGCGTGTTGACCAAGGATAAAATGATTCGGGGTTAACGCCTCTAAATCTAGCGGATCGGAACTAACGGCTGTTATCGGTCTAGCGTTGAGTGATTGCTCAACAAGGCACAGCGTGGTTCATAGAACCTCCTCAGTTACCCTTCTGTTGCCTAAGATGTCATACAAAACGCGCTTGACACTCCGAACTAATCGCTCCCAGGAGCCACTATGGTGCGGTGCGCTGGGTGGATTGAATTTCCACTTGATCCCTTTCTGAACAAAAACAGCGGGTGCGAGCTTGTTCCAACTCTCAACGCAAGCTAAGAGCTCTTTCTGAGCGCCAACAAAGTTCGTGCCGTTGTCGGACATGATGGTAGTCGGAGTACCGCGACGTGCAATAAACCTCTCCACGCCCATCACACAAGAGCTTGTGTCGAGCGAGGGGACCACTTCAATGTGCACCGCTCTAGTGGTGAGACAGGTGAACACAAAACCCCACCTCTTTTCCGTACTTCTCCGGATTGGAACTAGGAACGGCCCAAAGTAGTCGACACCTGTGTTAGAGAAAGGAGGTTGCTTGTAACCCAGCCTTTCAATGGGCAGATCAGCCATCATATGAGTTACGGTTTGCGCTTTGCGTTTTCGGCACATAACGCAAGTATTTTCAATGCTTCGCAGCAACCATCGCAAATTTAACACAACGTACTTCAAATTAACCACCGCACGCAAGTAATCCAAGCCTTGATGGAAATTCCTAGCGTGCAAATGCTGAAATAATAACCGAACAACCGCGTGACGTGCATCAAATATAATCGGATGCTTGCTATCGAAATCGAAGTTAACCAAGCGGCTGATGCGCCCTGTCGAGCGAAGGATGCCAGCTGGTCCAATGAACAGCGAATACTTGGCGATCTGACTATTCCTTGTGATAACTTTACCGGATCTTAGTAGTTTAAGCTCACTAGGGAATGTCTCACACTGGGACAGGTAAATGAGCTTCTGTTCAGCAATATGCATTTCAGACGGGTCTGTAATTTCTAATATACTCGACCGGAAATGTTTATGGGATGGCAGCCATCTTAACAAAAATGCTACTGTACGTTTGTATTTCACAAGTGAATTGAATCTCTCCCATTTTCAGAAGGGAAGACTTTTTTCTGTCAAAACATCGATGGCGAAATTTGACAACTTTTCTAGACAAATGTCGATATCACATGATGGTCCTTTGAGTCTTATTTTATCGAAAACCCTTGTATCGGGCTTGAACGGCCACTCAGTTGTTCTCAATATACTAGGGCCATTAACCCAGCTGCTTTTCTTGAGGGCTTCCGAAAAAATCCCTCGTGTACCGGTATCAGCTGGGTTATCACCGCTAAGTATGTGATGCCACTGATCAGTGCTAGTAGACTCCAGAATCTCACCAGTGCGATTACCAACAAAAACGGGTAGTTTACTACAAGAGTGAAGCCACTGAAGAACAGTGGTACTATCTGTCCACATGAAAATATCCGTAACTTTGAAAGTGAGATCTTTCAAAAATTCTTCTTTTAAGCGGGTTGCAAGAAGAGCCGCTCGAAGCTCTAACTTTGGAATAGAAAGCGCTTTCATAGGCGCGACGCGGGCTTTGCCAAACACAAAGGCTAATTCGGTCCGATGGGAGCTAACACGTCGCGCACGAAGGAAAGCGACGGCACAGAAAACATCCTGCGAACTATCACCGAACATGTGAAGTTCTATTCGGTCGAAAGGCTCAGTGAAATAGCTGCTAGGTATTGTCAGAGAACCTAACAACTGAAGACCTGAGCGCCACTCAAGGAATTGCTTTTTGATTTCCTCTGGCAGATCATCGTCCCATTTTTGACCGCTGATTCGCCAGATATCTTTCAATAGAAGGCGATCCTTCACGGTATACGGAGCCACTAACCCAATTGGATCAAAAACAGAGGAAACAAAACTCAACACGGTACGCTGAGTGATTGCTTTGTCTAGTGGACGATCAACCCCTCTACTAACGACTAAGGTATCTTTTACATGATCCCAAGACCGACTGGTCTGGACTCGCACAAATATCTTTAATAGAGGACTTGGACTCACGGTTTTCCGGATCAAGAGCGGTTGTTACGTCCGGCACGTTGCCGACAAATTTTTTCAGACGAAACCCACCTAGTTTAAGCAACGAGATCAAATCCCTACCTAATTTCAAGGCATCATCCCTGTCTCCAGATAATCCAGATAATCATCCATATAAAATTTCTGGACAGCAGCCGAAGCAGCTTCATCAGCTTGATTATCCGATGCAGTCTTCTGCAAAGCAAAATTCGCACAAGTCAGCGAGTCACGAGCACCAAAAATGTGACGCGTATAATGGTGAACAGCCACACTTGATGTGGGGTCCTCCCGCCACAAAAAACGAAGAGAAGGTTGATCTTCTTCCCGGAATCCAACCTGTAAAAACATCCCTTCAATGTCAGCTGAAATGGCGTATTTATGCTGACGGAATCTTAAAAGTACAAAATGAGGTTTTGAAGGAGATCCGGGCCAACCAACAGAGATTTGTTCAAGGAAGCGCCATGACACTTCCATGCCCCATTGAGGACTCGGCGCACCTTACCGGGTTTATTCGGGTTCAACACCGGGTGATGCGAGAGATACCACTCACGATCGGCTCGTGATTTGGGATCGTGTGCCTTAACGGTTATGACATATCCTTTTTGTATAACTTCTCTAATTGTTTCGGCGTATTTTTCACGGAGCGACGGATCCTTATCTAGCCTCTTTTCCAAAGACTTTAATTGAGCTAAGGAGGAAAAATAGTTATTCGGTAAACTACTTTCCTTATCGTTCCAAAGCATTGGTACAATGTACCTCTCATCATCGTGAAAGGTGTCATTTTTCAAAACGGACAAAGCGCTTTTGTCGGCGGCGGAACGGGCATCTACCTGCTTGAAGGCTCCATAAGACTCCAACTCGTACCAAGTTTTAATTTGGTCCGCAAGAGACATGTCTTCGACAACACACTTAAAGCAAGACGAGTTCGACTTAAAGGACGGCGGTAACGGACCACTTAAAACCCAACCTATCGGAAGGCGTACGGCGCACGGTGAAACAGAGTCCTCCCCCAGAAGGTACTCAACGGGTCTTATGGCATAGTAGAAACCCTGTCCAATAATTATTTCGACGTCCTCGTACTTGTAATGAATAGGTTTGATCGGAGCCAACTGCGGGTATCTTTCATGTAATTCAGGAATGCTTATGCTATCCGATCCAAAGCGAATATGATCCTTAACATAAGCTCGAAAAGAAAACGAAAATTCACTATTATTCGCTTCGGCGGAAACTTGAAAACTTACTTGATGAGTTATCATCAAGCTTGTAGAATTGAATCCATTTATGGTGAGGTTAACGGGAATGCCAACCAAATGGAGGCGTTTTACGAGATCGGCGGATACCCATGAGTGCGTGGAAGCACTATCGTAAAGAGCTAGGGCGTTAGTAATCGTCGCATCCGCAGAGACGACGAGTGATGCAACTGGCAGGAGGCCTTTAGTTGACTCTTGGCTATGAATATCGCCGACGGCAACGTTAGTCGATACATGTTTAGTGTTTGCGTTACCTGACGCCGGGGAACTTTTAGTATCCTTAGGAGGAAAAATGTTCTCCGCTCCATGTAAGAGCACGTTGTGCGTGCTTTCACAACCTGGCTTGGGGCACTTTCTGGCCTTGCTACAATTACGAAAACTGTGATTGCTCTGTAAACACGCAAAGCAAAGTTTTTGTTCGGCTACATGTTTTGCTCGCTGCGTAGCGTTTATCTCTTTGAATACGGCGCAATTCCAACGAGCGTGTTGACCTTTACATACAGAACATGGAGGGTACTTTGGTTTTTCCTTAGTCTTATTACTTACATTTGCGTTACTAGCAAACACTTTCGTACCTACTTTTTGCTTAACTGGTTCCTCAGACTTACCCTTAGAATTGATCGTTTTTAGCCTCTCATGACCCTCCGCTTTAAGCCATTCGTTGAAATCTAGCAGAGTTGGTCTATGCCATTGGCGTCTTACGGCTTGCATTGACCATGCCTCTTTAAGGTTCGAAGGAAGCTTACTCACAGCTTGATTCAGTAAGTTAACACTTTTCAGGTCGTCGTTAAAAGATAGAGACTTGAATACGGCAACAAGTCCAGAAATTGCAGAGGCAAATCCAATTAAATTTTCCCAGTTATGCATTTTCAGCGGCGGAAAATTACTCAATTTATCTAGATGAGCCCCTACTACAGCATGCGGCTGCCCGAATTTTCTTTGAAGAGTTGCTAATGCGTCTTTATATAGTACTCCGCTGTAGCTATACTCAGCGATTGCGGATTTTGCTTTACCCACTACGAGCGTTTTCAGATAGGTAAGCTTTTCATCGTCACGGAGTATGGCTGAATCGACCGTCGATGTGAATTGCCCAAAACACTCATGCCAATTAAGTGGGTTGCCATCGAACTGGGTCAGCTTCCACTCAGGCAGATGATCTTTTCGGCTGTGCATGAGTATATTAACCAACTCTCGTGTCGAAAGTGGACGCTCGACGTCTGCACCAGGTGAATTACCGGGAGTTGGCTCTGTGTAACTCGAAGAGTTATCGTGACAATCAGGAACGAACGGTTGATTAGCATGTGAAAAGTTTTCAGGCTGCGCAAAGAACACAGTCCCTCCAGTTGTATAAGGAACAAAATTATTCGTAGGAACAATCGGAGTTACTGCGGAAAAAACAGTTGTCGAAGGAACGTAGTGCTGTTGAGTTGACATTAAAGGGGCAGCAACAGCTGGTCTCCACAAATTACTATAAGGATTGTAGTGGTCACTTGAAAAGTTAAAACTACCAACGAGAACACCCATATGTTGTTGTGATGGGGCTACAGGTGCTTGGTAGCCAGCTACTACTGATCTTGCAGTGTGATGACTTAAAGAAACATGATTAACTGCTGTTGATGCAGGAACGAACGGTGCTACACCAGAAGGAACTTCTGCAGGTATTGTCGGAGCAAAATAATTTTCAGAAGTTACCGGGACTACTGACCCTGTGTTTGGATTGCCTAGCACCGGATGAGTGGACAAAAGAGTTTGGTGAGGCAAATTATTAGAAACAGGTTGAATGACCTGTTGTAACCCTACTGGATTGTTAACGGAAACCTGCGATCGGACAAAATTCGACAAATTATGATGTTGTCCGTGAATGTGGTTACTGTAATGCAATCCCGGATCACTAGAAGCTGCCTGGCCATTATTCACTCCAGTAAAACTTGGTGAGACCAAGTAATTTGTAAATGCAGGATAGGTTGCCTCAGCTGTTGAACGAATGTGCTGCTCTTGATTGGGAACTACAACAGCATCAGGCTGATTGTTGTCGACAGATTCGACCCAGTGACGCGTACGATCCTTTTCGTCTATTGTTAGTTGTGGAGAGATTCGAGTTAAACCACTTTCCTCAGCATTCTCGCTGATTTCCGACAACTCATCTTCTAACTCAAGCCCTTTCAACTCAATTTCTGCCAGTTTTTTTCTGTGTTCTTCAGCCAATTCTTCCAACTCTAAACGGCTTTGTTGTTTTCAGTCTTAATGATACCTTTGCCTGCCTCTCAAGTTCCTCTTGTTGTTTCTTTAAAATCATTAAATCGCGCTTTTTCTCAGAGAGTGTTTTCGACGGAGCGGCGGTATAACTAGATTTCTGAGAACCCGATTGCTGATGTCGGCTGCTTCGATGCGACAACTTAGAGCGGGTATCTGTTTTATGCGACCGGTGTTTTTCACTTTTTTCAGAATGATGAGAAACTTTTGAGCTGCTATCTATTTTGTCCGGCTCTGTTACTGCCTCAAAACTTGTTTTATTTGTGATAGCTTCCTGCAGAACTTTATCGTTGCTTTGAGTCAACTTATGAAGCCACATATCCTGTGCCGGTATCAATTCGGCGGGATTGGCACTTTTTGCAGCCATATCAATCAACTCAGTATTTATCTCGACCGCTTGTTCTATATAGTTCCTATATTTTTCAATATAAGTATCAATTTTTGAGCAACGACTCTGACTCTCTATGTATTCTAAAACTATCTCGTGGCATTTATAAAGTTCGTTTTCGAGATTGCTACGTTTCTCAAACAACTTCTTAATTTTCTTTTGAAACTTAACTTCCATGCTTAATAATTTCAGAAATTAACGACTCTCAGAAAATACTTTATTTTAACTCAAGTAAATTCACAAAATACTCTAATACATCAATAACTTACAAGGGGGAGTAACTTGAAGTTTTAACGCTTTAAGTCTGTTGTGAATCGCTCTACGATTTTTTGGCGACAAACGGTTCCGCTTCTTCTTAGCTTTCAGTGTATTTAGGTCAGCACTGTATCGTCTAAGTAACAACAGAGTCTTCAACTCAAGGGAAGGGGGCTGGTGCAGCTCTTTATACTTTCCGATAAGTATTTGGTCTTTGGCCTTTCGCTAAAATCCTCAACTATGTTAAGAACGAGAATACCTGTCTTTTTCAACTCTTTTTCTATACTGTCCGTACCGTTGCGGCGACAGTATACAATAGCGGTAATATTCTCCTTGTATCTCAAAAGAAGGCTCTTAAGTTGGTCAGTACTCAAACTACGGTTGTTGTTACTGCGGTGCTTACTAATGGAGTTATTTATGGCGTCGTGCCAAATAACTAGATCTTTCCGATTCGACAAAAAGTGATACAGATAGTATTGGATAGTTTTCTGCGAGTCCCTGGCGTTAAAGTTAAAGCTTAAACCGGGCTTTGTGAAACAAATCTCTTTCACCCGCTTTTGAGACGGTGCGGATAGTATGCGGAGCGCGTGATCCAAGGGACTAGCTCCTAGAATGAATACCATACACTCAAGAGACCTATGCGACGGCTACGTTACGCTAAAGTACCAATGGGGTGGGGAAATTAAGTATGTCGGTTGAACTCCAACAACGCACACGGAGTAAACCTGAGGATGAAAGAATTCAACCTCACTCACTTAATATCACCGTACCTGACCACTTAACATTAGTGTCGCGCAACGAAGTCAATAATCGGACGGGCTGAAACCGCTTATAATTACTTGAAGCGAACTGGCTCACAGTTTCATCAATGTGGGTGGGGGATCAGGCAAATTGGTTAAGTTCCAACAACACACGCGGAAAAAACCTGAGGATGAAAAAACTCAACTTAATTTGCCTGATATTTTGCTACCAGACCACTTACCATAAAGTTGGTGTCATGTTACAGCACAGTTTCGCAGAATTATGGGGACGTTTTGAGGAATTTTTGGCAATTTTTTTTACTTTTTTCCCAAAAATTTTTCGGAAAATTTTGGTCAACAGGTTCGAGTCGCAAACGCAAAAAACTAGTCCAGTACCTCTTGTCTATGTTCCGTTTTTCTGGATTTTCAATCTGTTCACAATTATCCAAAAATTTGTGGTTTCGAGAAATTTACCACTCCTAGCTTGCTTTGAGTTTGGATACACCATAAGACACCGTATGTAATTTTATTGCACAAAAAAGTTTATAAAAACTAGATGAGTCTTACAGTTTTTGACGATTTTTTGGAGATTGGCGTCACCGGTTTTAGTATCTGAAGCCTTCGGTTGGTCGCAGAGAAATTGTTCAGCAATCACTACTCTAACTTTCACAAAACGTCTGCAGTTGACTTGTACTCACACAATACGTCTCAGTTGACAGTCAGGATACCTGTTTTCAGACGTCTATGTCAGCTTTCGGCTAGCAGCACACTTTCGGTCACCAGAAGCTCTTTCCACAGTAATTGAGTTATTTGCCTAAACTACAGACAGGCCCGAAATGTCGACCCTCGCGTTTCCAGCACGATGCTCTAACCGACTGAGCTTAATTTTTTCCCCGATTTTTTTCACTAACTCTAACTGTTCCTAGATAACTGGACTGCCCAATGTGACGTCTTCGGCAACTCTGTCCGCAACTTTTCTGTACCACACTAGGGCACCTTCGCAGCTTTGAGGCACTCCGATTCCTTTATCGGCTATGAACTGAAAATACTGAATGAGATCCTGGTCAAAGAGGGATGAGAAGAAGTTGGGATTCTCGAACTGGTCCTGAAGTCTCACTCGGATGATAACTGGAATGCCGTCGGGTCCCCTGTGGGGCGCCAATATGTGCGCTCAATCTCCGTTAACTAGATAAAACGGCTCGGAAAATGATGTTTAACTCGTATTCTCGGCAATACAGACATTCATCTTCATTCATTTGTAAATAAGCCAAAACCCACATAACTCTTGTTCATAATTTTAACAAACTTTTTTATTGTTTTTTTATTGTTATCGGTAACATCGGCCACACAAAACTGCATAACTCAAAGCAAGCTGCAAAAATGGCCAGTATTTGTCCTTGAGACAAATTGCTCTTTTTAAAGGTCAGCCTTAATCAAGGCTGAACCAAATTAGAGCGAAAAGACGGTTAAAATAGGTTTTTTTTTTGGGGGGGGGGGGGTCGAACCTGTTTACGGAGCATCCCATCAAGTTCGGTGCATATTCGAGTTCTAGAAAGGAAATGACCTAGGTGGGATTCGAACCGGCGCCGAACCCGCCGGGACGCACCATGTATACGCTTGGCTACTGTCCCTATATGTATTTACATTTTGGTTCAACTTTATATGCACTTATACTCTCGCTTACATTTGAGTGTATATGCATTTGTGCTCTTGTTTTATATTTACATTTGCGCTGCAACAGGCCACTATCAGGTATTTGGCAGCCTTCAAATCCAAAGGATCAGAGGCGGCAAACAGGCTGTCACCGACAGGTGCCATCAGCCCTGCATATCTCTTGTCGTCTCCTTCCACCGAGGTTGCTCGGGGATAGTCTCTCGAATATTCACCAGGCGCCTGGCCGGGTGGTTTAGCAAACTGCCTGTACATCTTGTGATGCTTGTTTTTGGGCTTTTTCTCTGCCAGAAACTTACCCTTCCTAGCAGGTGGTGTCAGCTCACTGGCTCTCCGACGGACGTCCGTGAGAGATCGGGTATTCAGGGGTCCAAAGGTATTGTCCTGAGGCAATCCATTGAGTTCCACGTACCTGAGCGTAGTCGCGGAGCTGAACTGTTCCTGTCACGCTACCAGCCAATCCACACCCGGTATTCGATACAATCGCGACACTGTGGGACCCTCTCCACCGATCATCTTCCTTGCATCCTCTCGACACGTCAATGGGTTCATGTCCAATTTCGCCGACATTTCTGTCTTATGTTGTCCCCAACCGCTGGGATCTGGACGGTTCCAAAGCAGCACACTGTTTGGTTCGACTCCCTCCGTCGGCACGGCGCTCATCGATTGTCCTGTTGTGGAAGCAGGAGTTGCTGTAGCAGGCGTGTCACTCCTCCTAGACACGGCCTGGGAGCTAATCCGGTTTTGATCAACCGATCTGCCAAGTCGGCTCTCCAACAGTTGATTCCTGGGAGGAGGGGCAGTCCCCAACCTCGCTCTCTTATCTGAGCTCGGAGCGACGGGAGCAACTGCAACCGTTTCCATTGACAGGGGCCCGATTGGCACGTTACCCCTCACTCTACCTGCTCCAGGCGAACTGGTCCGAGCCAGTGAGCTGGTTGTCCTTAACTCTTAATCCATTTCCCTCAACTGCGTCTGGAACACGTTGTTTATCCAGCGCCTCCCTTGCTGGGTGTTGAAGTGTATGCCGTCCCTGGTGAGTGAGAGGTGATCGATCATGCGCAGCATGTTTTCTAGATCCATGAGTCGCAGCTCGCTGGGGTTGCTCATTACCACACCGCGAGTCATCTCGTTCGACCGGGTCATCTCGTTCAACCGGCGTGCCCATCTCCGGGTTCTTTGGTATCGTGCATAGAACCACAAGTCTGGGTCTGTACTTCTCCTTCACATCATTCAGAAGGCAGACCAGTAGGGGTTCTCACTTGCCCTCTGGGGTTACAGGGGCCCTCGAATTTTCATTGGTCCCGAGCATTATCACCAAGGTGTCTAGGTGATCTTCTCCCTGGAACTCCATCATTTTGATGAATTGAGCTACGGAAGCGCCTCCAAAAGATAGGACAGTAGTCTGCCCGTTGACAAAGATCTCGTTTAAATCTCTCACTAAATTGTTCCTTGTAACCAAATGACGACTCCCTGAGGGAATTGCCTGGTTGCTTATGGCGGGGTGCCAGCCCATGCCATTCAAACAAGTACGAGGATGCTCCGTGGCCACTTGCACGAACTGGTTGCGCACTGTTAGATTCTTTCTAATATCAACCATGCGAGATCTCTGAATTGTCCCGTCATGCGCAGTCCCTGCTGGTACTACAGCTCCAGGTGTTCTCTCCGAGCTGCTCGAAGAACGATCGAAGCGTTGGGAAGGGAAGACCCTACCCAGCGTCCGGCTAGTGGTCCTATTGATCTCGTTCATAGCTGCTCTGGCTACCTGATGGAACGACTTCTGGAACTGAGGAGCGAGATAGGTGTCCGAGGGGTCCGTTATCGTTTTTCTCTGGTTGGGAGCAGACGGTGATGACTGCTGAGGAGCCTCGGGCTCTCTCGCTGCGCACAACTCCTGTGCCCTCAACCTGGGGCGTGTGTCCCTGGATGCTTCCGAGGAAATCATCGTAGCCAGAACCTCCGGTGACACTGGACTCACCCTCGCCATATATAGTTCCTCCAGATGTTTTATTTCCTCTTCTTTGTAGGCTATTTGCAGGTCTTCAAACTTCTTCTTCCATTCGTCCCATTCTCGAGATATTGTCAGCTCGTTCTGATCCCTTTTTTTCTTCTCCAAGGTCTCGATCGTCTCCGAGGTCTGTATCTCGATCTCGCTCACCTTCACTCTCTTGAGAGGACGAGCAGCTGTTGGAGAGTCTACTGAGTGTGACTGTTGGAGTGTGACTTTAGCTCCGATGAGCGGCTGCGCAGGTTGAACAGGTAGGGGCATCTCACCTAGCCGGTGATCCCTCTGCTCGCCTAGTCCCGGCTCACGAGCCAAGTCGTGTCCGGACATTTCTCCTCGGCGCCATCTCATCAATCGGTTTCGACCTCTATCGGCGGTCCCGGACTCACCGAAGGCCAGCATCAACACCAATTCCGTGGGGCGATTCCCTCGAACCTCTCGTCCCAACGCGTTGAGTAGTGCGACCACAAACATCGCCAATCCCGGGTCTTCTCGTGTAAAATCACAATCAATCAGCCGCTGATAGATCTCGTCTAGAGTCGCTCCTAGACTCGCTGAGGGGAATTCCATTAATTCAATTGTATCACCCATTTCTATCGTGTTGATTCTCGTGTCGTGAAGTTCTTTCATGTTTGTTTTGATTCGATAAACAAGATTTGATCAATCAAGATCTAAAAAACAAGTCACGACTTAAAACCATCATTTCATGCGGTCCCATTTTCAGGATAAAACATCATTTACCTCTTTTTTCTTTAAAAAGATCCATTGAAATTTTTCTTCGTTGCTGATTTAAAACTTAGCACAAAGGTGGATCGTCCACCTTCAACCTTATCGAGGTAACCCGTATGAGCGCTGTCACTTTCACTACCTGGAGTGTTCCAGGTCTTTCAGGACACAAACATCACATAAAACATACCCTACCAATAACATAACACATAAACATCATATACCTACATTATTACATATAAACATAATCCCTAGTAGCTAACCTAACTCAATCCTAATCTCTATAAAGTGAACTTAATAAAAACCACTTATCGCCGAATGCAATTCCTAGCATATGCTCAGATAGTAATTTTTATGTAAGTAAACCTCTATGTCAGTTTCTGAAAATATCCCGTGTACAAGGGTGTACAAATCTCTCGGATGTAGCTCTCCCCTATTGTGATCATTGACTGGTAACGAGAAGGAGGTCACTCCTCTCTCAACCAGAAAATTCCTAAGTCGAGTCAAGGCCAATACCAAGCTCTCTGGATCTACAGGTTGCCTATCAGTGCCCTTAGTAATTAGGAAACACAGATATTTCCCTGGTATGTATGATGCAACGGGGGGCAGCGCTATCATCCCTCCCACACCAGGCCTCTGTTTCCATAAAAACTCGATGTTCTTATACTCTCTTTTGAAATCAGCCGCTAGTGCTGTTTTGAAGCTTACGTCCGCGGTTATCGCTATAGCTCATGTACGTTCCGTGAGTATGAAATCTCTGTCCGTTATGACGGCAGATCGTGGAGCCATTCGAGCACTCGCAAGTTCGTTAATTCTTGCTCATGAGTCTGATCCACCTCTGGTTCGAACTCCACTTCTGGTTCGGAGCGATCGTCGATCCAATCTTGATCCATGTCATTCACCAAGTCGATCTCTCTTGGCACCGCTACTTCATCCAGTCCCACCAGCGACTCCATCATATCACTTAAAACAATCCTGTCTATGACGAAATCCTCGCCATACGGGTTGTACTTCTTCTTATCCCCTCCCTTCTTGCTCTGGCGTGTCTCCATGGTGAGAGGAAAGTCAGGTTGTATTCCTTTGTCAATTTCAGTCTGTTCTGGGCAGTGCCAGTCCTCTTCGGCATAAGTTAGAGTTTCCTCATCCACCTCTACTCGCTCGGTCAACTCTAGGTCCAGTGGTAGATCGCAATCAACCACCACCTCATTTCCGTCGTTTTTATCGCGAGTGCCTCTTTCATTCACCTCACAAGCACGATCTACTATCAAATAGTCTCCCTCTTGCATGTCCACTGGAATGCACCAGTCCTCTGATGAGGCATTGTGCGGTTTGATGTTTTAGCAATGAGCTGCTCTTCCTGTGCTCAGTCGATAAAACCGACCTCATTGGTGCACTTCTGTTATTTGAAATGGGCCACGCAATTTCTTTAAAATTTTTTTGGTTCCTTTTGGTGGAACTACTTCCTGGAATACCCAGACGTAATCGCCAACTGAGTAGGCTTTTGCATCGGCAGTCATTTTATCAAACCTCCTTTTTAGTCTAATTTGCGCCTGTTGCGTGTTCCTCCTGCATAAGTCATTGAGGTCCTGCTGTCTTCTAATGACATCCCGCACGTAAGTTTGCGGTGATGTTCTCTTCCCTTCATTTTCAGGGTAGAAAAACGTCAACGGAAGCGCATTTTCGTGACCCGTTAGCATCATATGCGGACTTATTCCCGTGGTGGAATACTCTGTGCTGTTGTAAGCACCCATCACTTGCGGCAAGTGTCTATCCCAGTCATCCATGTATCGTGAGCAATAAACTCTCAACATGGATACCAGCGTGCAATTTTGCCTCTCGACTAGGCCATTCGTTTGCGGGTGATAGGTGGTCGAGTAGGCCTGTGCTACCTGCGACCTTTTCATTAACTCCTTCGTGAGATCACCCACGAATGCTTTGCCATTGTCCGATTGGAATGTGATGGGGCAGCCGTTTGATCGTATCCACACATTAACCAATTGATCGCATGTTTCTTCCGCTGATGCTGTCAAGCAGGGTGCTGCCTCTGCATATTTCGTAAAAGGATCAATCTTTACCAGCACCTGATTGTAGCCCGTGACTGTCATGCATATCTTCTGGTGATCAATCTGCACCACTTCATTGAATCCCGATGATTCTATTGACTGCAGAGGGAATCTTAGTTTCCTGAGGTCCTTCGCCTGTTGGCACGACAAGCACGCAGAGATCCACTTTTCACACGCCTTCTTCAAGCCAGGCCATTCAAATCGTTTCTGTATCCTGTTATACACTTTGTCCACTCCTTGATGGCCCATTTGGTCATGTGAACGAAAGAGCAATTCGGTCTGGTATAATTGTGGTAACACTATTGAATTGTACTTGTAAAGAACGTTGTCCTCCTCTTTACGTTTACAGGCTACGATTCCGTCTTTTTTTCAGGTACTACAATCCTTTTCTTTTCAGTTAGAACTGCTTCAAGATCTTATAGCTGTCTTCTTCCAAATCTCCCTTGTCAGGTGCTCCATTCTCGATCCATCTTTTTAGATTGCTCGTCATTCTGTCATTTTGTTGAGCCCTTAGGAGGTCCGACAGCCGGCATCTGGCTTTCAGATACGTCTTTATCACGTTCAATTGCCCGCTCATTATCTCCGGAGCATGGGCATCGTCCATCAACTTGACGCACCATATCTTCTTCAAAGCCATTGCTTCCTGCACAGATGGCTCCAGATTGGTACGGACGACCGTACCATGCGGCAGTAATCTGGTTAGGCGTTTGGAAACTGCTATCAGCTCGAGCTCATCAGCAGCATTATCCACCACGGTGCCCTCCTCATTGGAGGTGTACCTGTCGCTGTCCGGATCCTGATGCATTTCCCTGTCCAGCCCGCGCTGTTTCCAGTCCATTAACAAGGAATAAATCGCAATCTCCGATACATCAGAATTGGAAGTAGTCTCAGATGTGTTGTCCCAGGACTGAGGCTCCGAGTCATCACTTGAGCCGAACGATTCCATACCATCATATTCCACTCTGTCTGTGATGTTTCTCGACTCCGGACAAAACTCTGTCCCTTGGTCGCTTTGAATCCGACTCCCCGGACAACATTCTATCCCTAGGTGGTCTCATCAACCTCTCCCCGGACAAATCGCCCTGCACGGGCCCGAAGGTGTCCGACTCTCCGGACATTGTTTTGTCCCTGGAAGAGCAATCTGAGCTCCGCTCGTATTCTGCTTTTGCATCTGTGAAATGTACTTTTCTCGTGAAACGGGATTTCAACTTAACCCTGACTTCTCCAGTGACTTGGACCGGGGTCAATTTCTCACGTTCTGTGAACGAAGTCCTCAACAAGATATCCTTCGGCATTGAGGTCACCAGCTGGTTCACTATCGACCGACAATCCCGTTCCACATCGCGACCGCGAATGATCACTGGCCTCTTCTCCGTTTTCTCAGTGACGGTCAATCGCTGCATGGTCTCCATCCATTCACGATCATGTCTGTCAACTTCTCTATCCAGTAAGTCACGAAGTTTCCCCATGACGTCCGCTGCCACATTCACTGTCCTATTTAGCAGAGCTATGCTGTTTATACCCAACCTGGTGAGCTCCTGCTGTACCAGATTGGATCGGACTAGCAGATCCAGTGGAACGGGCTCACCCCTGGCTAGAACTTTTATCTCAGCGGTCATTTCCACAGAAAGTTCAGGGTGTCCTGGTATAGGATGTCTTGACTTATCCAGCCACCTAGTGAGTGGTAGTTTGTCGTAGGTCTCCTTGTCTAGGAATGAAAACCCGTCTTTGACCTCCGCTTGGTTAGCTTGCTTTTCTTCGAGGCGCTCATAGAATTTTGTCTTCTTGCTGAGGCTATCAGCATTCTGATGCTTGTCACGGGCACGGTGCTCTAATATCATGTGGTATCCGTCCAGGCGCACGATCCAACGACCAATAAAACTTCGAATAGGTTTTCAGCCAGGCAAGGGCACGATTATCCACACGCAACTTGAAGGAAGCACTCCCCAAGTAGGTCCTGTATTTTTCCACGAAAGTGATCACCGCGAACATTTCCGCTTTCGGTGCGCCATACTTCATCTCGGTATCGCTCAAGACCTTACTTCCGTAGGCTATTGGACGGAGAACCGTTCTCCCGTTCCACTCTTTCTCCTGGTGAAGTATGCCTGATATCGCAACCACTGATGCATCCGTGTCTAACACAAACATCCCCTTCTCTGTTGGCATGCCGAGGACTGATGCCTCGCAAAGTTCACGTTTATTGTTTTCAAATAAAACTTGTGCCTCATCAGTCCAAGTGAACTTTTTGCCTTTGTTTCTTATCAACTGTTGCGTGGGGTATATCTTATCGGCGTATCCCTTAACGAATTTCCGATAATAGATAGCAAACCCCAAAAAGCTCATCAGTTGTGTATCTGTCTTGGGCGCCTTCCAGGTCAAAACCGCCTCGACCGCTTGGGGGTCTGATCTCACTCCATGCTTATCCACCAGGCGGCCTAGATACTTTATGGAGTCTCTGAGGATTTCACATTTCGAGGGTTTACACTTCAATCCCGCCTGCTTCATGCAAGTAAACAGCTCATCCAACCTCTCTATGTGATCCTCTAGGGTTGGCGTTGCGATCACGACATTATCGAAGTAACACATGATGAGATTCGCGTATTTCTTCGGTGCCTGGGCCATCAGTCGCCGGAATGTGGCCGACGCGTTGCACAACCTGAACGGCACCCTCTTCCACTGGAACAATCCCAGCTCGCACGCGAAGCCCGTTTTTTCACGATCTTACTTTCGGAGTGGCACTTGCCAGAACGCCGAGCCCAAATCTAACGTCGTGAAGAACTTCGCGTCTCCCAGCTTGGAAAGGCTCTCATCGATGCGGGGAATCGGGTATGCGTCCTTTATAGTCACTGCGTTCAATTAACGGAAATCACAACAAAACCTGAGTTGCCCCCCTTTCTTTTTAGCCATGACCACGCCACAAGCCCACGGGGACTTCGACGGCTCGATCCTGTCGTACTCCATTAACATCTCGATTTCCTTCCTGCACGCTTCCGACTTATGAGGGGTCATTCTTCTCGCCTCTTCCCTATGAGGTACCGAGCCCTCTTCTATCTCAATTTCTACAGTGTTCTACAAAATTACAGCAACCTATAACGGCCTTATGTCTCGAAAAAACGTCTGCGTTCCGACTTAGCACCGCCCTGAGGGAATCTAGTTCCTTGTCTGATATTTTACCCTTCAAATGTTCTATCTCAGGTAGGACCGGTTTATTCGCTGCTAACTCTGTTTCTGTCGGTCTCTCGGGAAAATTCGAACAACTAGACAACCCATCATCTGTTTCCGACTTTATTGAAAACTAGAAGATTTCAATTCATTTACTCTCTTCAGTATACATTCTTGGTTCGCATGCAAGGGACATTTATTTACATCAAACTTTTTCAAGTTCTCCACACTCTGAAGGTCTGTGTTCAGAGGCAATGCGTAGCCAAGTTTCCTTCCCCTCTGTATTGTCACTGTTATTGCTTCTGTGTTCAACAACACACTTACACACAGTCGGCTCTGAGTGAGTGAGAAGCTTCTGGTTTATTAAGATCTTATTAAGAGGTTTCTTTTCATACTTCATCTCCGGATCTTTGATCCTGATCAACCCGTCATTGAGGTCGATCGTGACATCAAAATTGCGTACGAAGTCCCTTCCCAGGATGAATTGATCGGATTCGTCCAATTTTTCCACCACCAGGAAGCTCATCCAAAGATGTCTTCCCCCAAGCTGCAGTGATATGATAGGGGTCCGTCCTGTCACATGGATTGCTCCCTGATTGGCAGCTGCCAGTCTGATGTTTGTCGGTATCAGATCCGACCTGTCAAAGCCCATTTCAGTCCAGGTTTTGACTGGCATGACCCTGACCACTGCACCCGTGTCTAACAGTCCTTTCACTGAAAGTTGTCTGCCATGCACATCTAGCACAGTGCTGCCAGATCGGCTTCGCAACCTGTGTGGACCGCATAGTGTTCAAGCATTGCATTGTGTCCTATTCGTCGCACCTTCAGCTCTTCTTGGCCAATGTATATCCGACCTACCTGATCACTCGCATCAGTTACGTGAGCTTTTGTGTAGTTTTTGATACCGTCCACATTCATCAGAATCGGATATGGGCCATGGACCTAGATGTAATGTCCATCCACTCTCATCAGCCTCGGACCTCCTGTCGTGAGCAGCGCTCGCACTGCCCTGGAGTCCAGCTTGGGATCTGTCTCCCTCAGATAGTCTACATAAATGTCCAGGTGGACTAGTGTAATATCGGATGGTTCACTCAAGTTCTTGACCACCTGGTGTCCTGTGACTGAGATAATGGACATTATCTTCGTCCCTTCTTTTGTCATTCCTAAAGTTCTACCAGATATGACATTCAGTTTTAGTCCCTGCTTTCTGGGTTCCTGTTTGTCCTCTTCTTCCGTCATTTTACTCAGAATGTTAAACTTTTCCCAAAAACCTGTGCTTTCCAGTTCCGACCTTACCCATTGCTCCATTTCTTTCGTGGCTAGCTCCTGTTTGACATTCTGTAACGCTACCACCTCGTCAGGCATGGTCTTCAACTTCTTAGTCGTAAAAGTGTTCGGTGTTGTCTCTTTTCTTCGATATTCAGTCTCTTTCATCAAACGTGCTCGACTGGCTTTGACGCCCGAAAGCGTCTCTTCATGGCGGGGATGATTCGCGTCCGCCACTGCATCCCAAAACGGAGTGCAGTCCGACTTGAAGTGTCCCTCCAAATTACAGAAGAAGCACCTCCGTCCATATTTCATGATGAGCCCTCTAACTTACTCTTTGTGGTCCTCGTCGGTCGCATCGCCGTCGTCGAGAAAGTAGCCTATTGCCTTCATGTTCTGTTTGTAAGCAGAACACGCGGAAACCTGATGGTTCATCGAACCACAATTCGCACATGACCTCCTCTTATCCATGTCGTCGCGAGGTTTGTACCAGCTGGAGTTCGCAGCAGTGTTTGTTCCGCTGTAGTTGCCATAATTGCTGTAACGGTTTTGCGCCATCGGTTTTATGAGCAAGTATTCACGTGACTTCATACGCAAATCATCAGGCGTGGGTACCTGGTTAAGCGTCAGGGTGAAGTGTGTGGCTAACATCGTTTTCAACTCCTCACTCTTTACTCCGTCCATGAACTTCGAAGCAATCGCCAACTTTCGCTTGTATATTCTCTCATCGGGATTGCTTCTCCTCCTAAGCAATTCAAGGTCGTCCAAAAATTTGTCTATGGATTCGTCATCTCTTTGACGCCTCTTTTCGAACTTCGCCATAGCTTGGTGCCCTTGTCCTCCAGAGCCGAAACGATTCAGCAGGATGTCGAATATCTTTCGAGCGCTGTCTCTTTCATTGCCTCTTTTCGCCATTACACACTTTAGGGCAGTACCCTCCAGGTTGCTTGTTAGTGCGCTACATTCCTGTTTCTTGGAGAGACTCTCTTCTCCAAAGTGCAACTTCATCGCCTCTATTCAAGTATCTAAGCAGCCGTCTGACTCGTCTTTGTATGATTTCGGCTCCTCAATGTTCTTCTTGACCTCTCTCCTCTCTCGGTTGACTTCAAGAGCGTGGTGATGAAAGTTTCGTGGGATCTATTCAGGGCTTCAAACATCGAGGCATACATCGTTGTGTCCTGCGAGACCGTAGTCAGATCTGGCACTGACCTGACTTGTGGCAAAGTGGGCAACCTTGTCTCCAGGATAGCATCTGCTTCCGGTGGGACTGGATTCGTCCAGCCAGGCCTCGAGAGGGCTGCCCTGGGCCGCTCCCTATTCCTAGATTCGTAGTTCGTTCTCGAATTTTGCTGGGCCCGGCATAGCTGCCTGCACCATCTCCACCATTCGCCTGGCGTGAGAGCACCCTTGAGTTGGAACGCTCCTCCCGATTGCTGCCATTTAAGATCTCTTCAAGCTTCCGCATCATTAGGTCAGATTTGGCATCTAATCTTTTTTCCAGGCTAGTCATCGTATGAGCGTAGGTATTGTCATGATCGTTCAACAATCGCTCAATCTCTCTTGTCATCCTTGCCTCTATTTACTCTGACTCCTTGTTTGCCTGTGCCAAGTTATCCGCCAAGCATTGATCTGTGTTGCGAATCAATTGAGTCTGATCAACTCTCGCCTGCGACTTCACGTGCGTCAGTTCATCTCTCAAATTCTCTCGACCCTGGTGAGCTCTCTCGTCATTTTTATCTATTCTTTTAGTCGTGTGCCGTCTCAGTTGATACAGACCAGTCATTACGCCAGCAAACATGTCACTTATATCGCCAGCTGCCCCCAATGGTGGGGTTAGCCCCAGAGAAGATGAGGTCAACTGCGGTTGCAGCCTGGTACTTGATGACGCGCCGCCCTTTTGCTTGCCCATCGACATCATCAACCTGTCGAACGTCGAGGACGCTCCCATCGTTATCCCATCTGACATGGGCCTGGTTGGCGAGGCGGACGACGCCTTCCTGCTTGTGTCGTTCCTTGGGCACGGCGTGAAAATCACATCCGGATGTGTTATCTCCGGATGGTCATAACTGGAAGACAGACCTTCAGTTCGTAGTGACGCCATGCGCTCATCGTACAAAGACTTCCAGCTTTTCTTGGCCTTCGAACCCGTTTGTTCTTCACTCGTGCTTATACTACATCGGGCTCGCCATCGAGGTTCTTCTCGCTCCTTAGTTTCATTTCGCTCACTGAAAGATCAGCTTGACCATTCGTTATCAGCAAAAACGTCGGAAGCGCTGCTGATCTCGTAGGTATCAAAAATGTCTCATGGATTTCTCAATGATAAAATTAGTGAATCAGCTAAAGTTATACACAGGGCCTATTCAGTATTCATATAATGCTAACTCAACCCCGTTGTATAGTATAACAGTATCACAAAACTTTCACAAGATATAATCAACACACAAAACACAATTGATAATCAGATAAGAATATCCTACAGGTGACAGCGACCTTTCGTCAGTATCAATTTACCGCCACACTCTTATCAAGTCACTGCTTTGTTAAAAACAAACAATCTTTTGTAAAAAGCAGTGATGATTCAGGAATAGATAAATAAAACTTAGTCTTAAAGAAAAAGACTGCCCTCGATCGGAACACTCCAAAAGAACAAAGCCCAGGACACAGTCTTCTCAAGTGAGTGTATTTTTGCCTAATACACCCACCGAGGTCTTCTTTTAGGTGTCCTGCAATTGCCCAAATTGTCCTACTAAGTAGCTCAAGGCAACATCTGATCGAAAAACAAAGTCTATGAAAAAGCTCCCCCACCCCCGGAACGCTCCAAGTGCACGAGAGTAGGGAACAACTTTTCTTCTCAAGTGAGTGTGTATTTGCCTAATACACTCACCGAGGTCTTCTTTTATGCGTTCCCGGATTACCCGAGCTTTCCTATTAAGTAGCTCAAGGCAACCACACAACCAAAATCACAAAAAAAAAATGTTCGGGTACCTCTAACAGACCCGATCTAGAATCCAGAGTTGATCACGAATCTCCGGACCGAGATCTAAATATGTACGCCCGTTGGTAGTTGACCTTTTATCCCGACTCTAAATGGATGTTCTAGTTGCTCAAATTTCCCCAGAAAATACCCCTAAATTTTCAATAAGGAGGGTTGCTAAGAGACTTAAGTCACTCCGGAGGGTTTCTCCGGAGGGTTGTTAAGACACTTAGCTTACCTCGGGGATTACTTCGGAGGGTACCTTAATCACCCAAGTTACTTCGGAGGGTCCCCCTAAACTTACTAAGGAGAAACAATAAGGGGCTTAATACGCTCCGGAGGGTTACTTCGGAGGGTTCCTTCAAAATTTCAATTTCTTTGAATATCACTTGTAAGGGTCTCCTACTAGTCTCAGGAGGTGTCAAAACAGGCCGAATTCTCCGTGGGGGTTGTTCTAACTTCTTCGGAGCGTCTCGTGGAAATTTTCTACTAAGGAGGGTTGTTAAGGAGCCTAGCTGACTCCGGATTATCAACCCAAAAACGGTTGCGGTCCGGAAAATTGGTCAAAAACTTCGACTTATGGTGCCAAAATTATCTCAATCGGTTGGCTAGTCCTTGAGAAATCGCCAAAAACGCGTTTGTCAAAATGGCATTTAAAACTTTTTCCGCAGTTCCTATTGAGAGTGCTTAAAAATAATTGAAACGAGCGTAGTAATCCCGTACGGCACTGGAACAATGCATAAAACCGGACCAAAATTGGTTTGGAAGCAAAAATTTGGCCAATAACTATCAAATTTGGACCCTCCGATTCCTTCCTTTTCCAATATTTAAGTCGTTAGCTCTATCCACAGAGCTAATCGGAGCGTTACTCAAAAATGTCTCCAGTAATTTTGCACGTTATGCTAACACGCTCCTAAAAAAAAAAATTTTTTTTTGCTCTAACTCTAAAAACTCAAAAATTCGATCCCCAAATCAAGTTGACAAATTTCGGAGGGTACCTTAATCACCCAAGTTACTTCGGAGTGTCTCCCTAAACTTACTAAGGAGGGTCAATAAGGGGCTTAATACGCTCCGGAGGGTTACTTCGGAGGGTTCCTTCAAAATTTCAATTTCTTTGAATATCACTTGTAAGGGTCGCCTACTAGTCTCAGGAGGTGTCAAAACCAGCCGAAATCTCCGTGGGGGTTGTTCTAACTTCTTCGGAGCGTCTCGTGGAAAATTTCTACTAAGGAGGGTTGCTAAGGAGCTTAGCTGACTCCGGAGGGTTACTTCGGAGGGTTCCCCAAAAATCAAGAAAAAGGGTTATCTTACCTCGATAAAGCCTCCGAATGCGGTGTAACTGACTTAAAACCAGGTTGGCTGACACGGTCAAACTTCCCAGTAGGATAAAAAGGTGATCTTATAAAATTTTCTGCCGCTCGGAGGGTTGCCTAAAATTTGGACACTCCGAACCAACAAATTCTAAAAAAAATTTTCTTTTCCGAGATTATCAACCCAAAAACGGTTGTGGTCCGGAAAATTGGTCGAAAACTTCGACTTATGGTACCAAAATTATCTCAATCGGTTGGCTAGTCCTTGAGAAATCGCCAAAAACGCGTTTGTCAAAATGGCCTTCAAGACTTTTTCCGCAATTCCTATTGAGAGTGCCTAAAAATAAATGAAACGAGCGTAGTAATCCCGTACGGCACTGGAACAATGCATAAAACCGGACCAAAATTGGTTTGGAAGCAAAAATTTGGCCAATAACTATCAAATTTGGACCCTCCGATTCCTTCCTTTTCCAATATTTAAATCGTTAGCTCTATCCACAGAGCTAATCGGAGGGTTACTCAAAAATTTCTCCAGTATTTTTGCACGCCTAAAACTCAAAAATTCAATCCCCAAATCAAAATGACAAATTTCGGAAAATTATCAAAATTTTGATCAAAAAATTTGTGTTTTTTCTAACTTCTACTGAGTCCTTTTTCACGCGGTTTCTTTAGTCGGGGGGATCGAACTACGTAGCAAACCCCTATATAAAAGCTTTTTGCAGTTCGGAAAAGCTCGGATATCCAAAGGGTACAATCGGACCGCGCCAATCGTGCACCCCACCTCTTAAGTTTTGATGAAATAGTACCCAAACGATACTAAAATTGTTTCAACGATACCCAACAGTCGTTGTGGATGTTGTCCTTGATGTCCCTGTTGAGCGTGGAACACGTCGGTCAGCTTGCCACTCTACCCTCCGGCCACCGGCAAAATCACCATTAACGTGCTGAAATACTCAAATTACACTCAAGGGAGGGTACCCAACCCGTCACCAAAACACACAATTTTTCTCATCAGAAATGATATAAATCAATCTGAATCAACAACAAATAGGAAGGTCAGATCACATCTCGTCCGGAAATAATATATAAACTGTCACTTTATGTTTTTTATTGATTTTGGTCTTTTTCGGATTTTTCACTGTTTTTGGTACTTTTTTTTGTTTTCAAATAATTTTGTTTTTGGCTTTTTCTTGGTTATAAACTATTTTTGTTTGGTTTTACGCTTTCTCTTCAACTGTTTTTGGTCCCGGGACCTTGGGACAAGCGGACTCATGGCTTCCCACCTAACCCTCCGGCCCCCGGAATTTTCGGTGTTAACTAAGTTAAAAAGCTAAATAGTACTAGGCGGAGGGTACGCACCTTCCCCCTAGTACAATAAAGGTCATTGAGGCCTCTAACTCGGGCATACGCCCAGAGCACAAGGCTCGTCGCTGAAACGTTTGCTGATCATCATGGTCTCATGCCTTTAACAGGCCCACCCAGGAGCGCCATAAAAATGTAACATTCGCCCAAACACTACACAGCGACGGAGCGTAGAAAAAGTACCTATTAACGACTGGCAGGCGTCAGTTACCTTAATCCTACTCGTTTTTCACCATCTCGACCTTGTCAGTTGATTTTCTGGTCTGTTTAGGGCTAAGTAAAAAGTTACTATTTTTCGGCCATCAGTCAAACGACTTTTGATCAGCTTTCGTTTACATGCGAACACAACCACATAGCTGAGTCTCGGATCCTCAGACTACGTGATTGATATTAAAAACACGGCTCGAATACCCTATTTTATCATATTTTTTGTGACAGTTCTATATTAAATCCTTTGGAGATGGCATGAACCCTTCCTCTTCCTAGCTACACATATTCTAAAATATCAAATAATACCGGCCGGTGTCAATTCAAAATTCTATGGCATCAGAGTAGCTAAAAATTTAGTTTACTACAGTCTTTCACCATATATTAGTCTCTGGGGGGACCAAGCCTCCGCTTCCATGTTTTTCTCGAGATAACGTCGTTATCTCTCCCAATTCGTGGCACGGGAGGGTACTGCTCTCCACCACTTCCCCACCGAAGCCTCCTTTCCCACTATCTTTTTCCGCTAAGGGTCTTATCGTGCGTGATCGTCATCATAAGAGGCTTCGTTTCTCTGTGTTCACGTGCGACCGTTTTCCACTATATTTGCTGTTGTTCTGACTTTCTTACCTTTTTTTGTCATAATGGCCGTTTTTTTGTAATTCTGAGAAGTATCCACTTGACAATCGAAATTTATAGATTATCTCTACCCTCCTTCACAGCACATTTTCGTTGCTAAGGCCTTTTCTCTCTAATTCGTGCTTCGCCGGAAGGTTGCGCTGTGCCAATCTCGCCGAATGGCACATAGGCCAAGATTTTTTTCTGCTGTCACAACTTTGTGGAGGTAGGGAATTTGATAAGAATAACTTGAACTCTATTAATTCTATGGTTTGGATTTGATTTTTAGGTAAATAAAAAAAGATATTGGATTATGATTTGTTAATAGAACTGTTGGGTGTTTTGATTGAAACATTAAAAATTGATATTCTGTGAGTGTTTACATTATGACTACACATTCTCTCATAAATTTTGTTGGGATCGAAAAGTTTATATGTGAATTCTGTAGATTTTTCAAATTACTAATTTACTAATTTACTAATTGTTTATGATTTTAATTTACTAATTGTATTTCATTCAAAATTATGTACCAGAAATTCAACACGAGTGAGAAAAGAATGTGATTTATCTGGGGCTGCTTTCATAAGTTCCTCTAGTAAGATCTGGAGATATTTTTTTTGCTTCGTTTGTGATTGTATGAAAACATCTTCGAACTATGTAAGAACATTTTGCTTAGAGTGAGTAATCAAAAATCTTTGCTCCTATGGATGGGACATCCATAGGACCTGCTGGTCCTATGGATGTCCCATTGAATAGTCATTTCAGTTTGTATGATTATTTCCAATATTGAATTGGGTGAGTTGACGTGATTGCTCGTCTATTGGCATTTGACTGTATGCACTGCTCATGTCGTCAATGGTATAGCAACCAATTATTTTTGTGAGTATAACTTCTATTGGTTCTATGGGCCAATTACAATTAGTTTCCTCAATTAGGTAATTGAGATATGTTGCGTCTGAAACAATTTTTAGTGATTCGCTTCTAGCGAGAATGATAAAGGGAATATCTAAAGTGTTTCCTTCTGGATGTTCATCTTAATTTATTGATGATATACTTCCATATTGCTCTAGAATGTCTAATGATCTGTTTATTTTCTCCTGTAGATATATTAGTACTTTACTTGCTCGTTCCTTTTTGAAAACTTTTAAATTTATGAGTGAGATATAAAAGCGAAACATTTTTTCCATTTTCAAATTTAGATGCAGCGTATACCAATTGGTTTTTTTTATCAATAGTTCTGCAATTTGAACAAATTCTTGTTGATTACTTTGAGAATGTTGAAGTTTAAACATTGTGAGAAAATTTTGTTGTTCATGTGTATTTTTTGAAACTTAGAATGTGGGTTTAAAAAACAGCGTTGTTGTAAAATAATCAGTGTTTCAATTTGAATGGTTTATAGTTTTTTTTACCAGATAATTGATAATTCTTCTTTAAGAATAGTTGATTGGCAAAAATCTTGTAGTTGCAGAATCATATTCACTCCAATTGCTCTTTCTTCTATTGGGCGAAGTGATATTTTTGTCTCACAATATCCTACGTTTCCCAGAAGTAATATGATTTTATTGTTATAGACCTGTAGAGATTTTACATCGGAATAAGTATCTTTTTTATTGGATGAAACTGTTAATCTAAAAAATTGCTGATTTGGTTTAAACTCAAGAACGCTGAATTGTTATAGACCTGTCGAGATATTACATCGGAGTAGGTATCTTTTTTATTGGATGAACTGTTAATCTAAAAAGTTACTGATTTGGTTTAAACTCAAGATCAGACATATATAAGTTTTGTTTATTTTGATCAACATTATATATCTATATTTGACTTACAGAGAAGTTATATACGTTTCCTGAAAGTGGTGTCAGGTGTTTGATTACATATGGGGTGGAATTTTGAGAAAAATAAGGTTTGTGTATTGAGTCTTTGGAAAATTTTTAGAGATGTATATATTAATTTCTTGTATTTTTGTCTTCTATATGTATATTATTATTCA
This sequence comes from Symsagittifera roscoffensis, assembly GCF_963678635.1. Lineage (NCBI taxonomy): Eukaryota > Metazoa > Xenacoelomorpha > Acoela > Convolutidae > Symsagittifera > Symsagittifera roscoffensis. The sequence goes on from NW_026971141.1 coordinate 37,456, forward strand.
AGATGTTAAAACTGGGAATATATTTTGTAATATTTGGTACTCCAAGGGTATTGTGTTTTATATCTGTTATATGGAATATTTGTTTGAAGATTTAAAAGTTTATTTTGTTCCCTTGTTCGGGTTGGAACAAACTCTAAATGATTTTTTCCATAGTTTGTAGGACTTGATTTTTGTGCTTAGCCTAATTTACGTGAGTTTATAAAAAGGGAATTTTTGGGAATGTTTATGTTACTTGACTTTGCTCCTGAATAAATTAAAAAGTCAATTTCAAGGTCTGATTGCAAGTTTTTTTGAACTTTCGAAAAGGAGTGAAATTGAAATTCTGAATATTCTTATTTTTTCGATACTAGGAGGGTCTGGATGGATTTCTTCTGTTGATCGTACTTGATTAAAATCTTTGCGTACTATTTCTGTAAGTTTGACTTTGTGAATTTGAATGCTGAGTATTATTTCTATGTGGTGACTGAGAAAAGTTTCTCTGCCTGTTTAGATAGTTGTTGTTTTGATTTCAGAAGTTATCACGGGATATATTTTTGTTATTGTTATAATATGGTCCACTATAAGAGTAGGTTCGTGATTTATTGTTTAAATCGTTTCTGTTTCTATTATTCCGTTTCTGTATGACGAGTTTCTTGATCGATCCTTAAAATAGTATCTGTTTCGAGATTTTGAGTAAGAGCGGTTCCTTAAGTAATATGAGTAATTACCTCGATAATTGAATAATTGTTTCGATACTGACTATTTTGACTCTTTGATCTGCTATAGTTATTTCGTGAATGATTTGGTGAACTTCTTCTATCTGCAATCTACAGCGAAAATTATATCGATAAGAAGAATGTGATCAATATTTATGGTGGCTACCAGGAAGTGGTTTTCCTGAGCTATTCTTACCTTGTATATATTTTTTTAGTAAGTTTTGATCTTTTTTCCTGTTTTGGTAAAAAGATTTAGTTGGTTCTCTAAGTTTTTGTGGTTTGTTTTTGTTATCCTGTTGTTTTTGTTTGCATTCACAAGGGCTATGTCCATATCTACGATAGTAGTCGCACCTTGTTTTGAAAGATTGTGTGCCTTTGAAGTTCAGGTTTTTTCTTAAATTTTTAAAATCTGGGTGATTTTTCTGCTATCTCAGTGTCAGAATCTTGGATAATAAGAAAATCTGAGATTTTTGTTTGAATTTTGTTTACATATGGTGATTTCAAATTCTCTGTTTCTTCTCATTTCATAGTGGTTTCAGCTTAATCTAGTTTGTCTACTTTTTTTCGAAAATCTATGTCAGGTTCTCGAATTGATGATGTATGTGATGAACTCTTTTTTGTTGAACTTTTGCGTAATTCTGGTATTAGAGTCATAATTAAGAAATCAGTGATTTTACTACTTTTGTAATAATGTGTATTGAGGGAGTATGTTTTTCGTACTAGAGTTTTATTTCTTACCGCGAGTTTTGTTTCGTTTGGGAGTCTACGAGTTTCGTTACATAGCACTCTTTGTTGTTGTTTGTTTTTTTTCTCGGGGTCAAACAATTTTGAAAAACTCTTGTTTGATTCTTTTCCATTCTGGTTCGATTTCTATACTGAAAACCATTTTTGAGCTGCATCATCAAGTGTGGTTTGGATTAAAGCTCTATGTCTATGAATCCAATTTTTTTTGGAGTGGTGTATTTACCCGTTCTGGGCTAATAATTAAAACAAAATTTGATGTGACTGCATTCAAGAAATCTTCTACTGAATTTTCAGGATCTTTTCCTATAATTATCATGAGTGAAGTGATTCTGCTGCGTTTGTTATTTGTGAAAAAATGATAAAGTGGGTTTTTGTAATCTCATGTTGTTGTAAATAATATGGCATTGGAATTTGATTTAACATTTGGTTGGGTTGGTCACTTTGAGTAATTATGGGATTTCTTGATTGCATATGATTATTAAATGATTCCGGATTTTGTCTTTGAGGAAAAAATTGTTTTGATGGCAGTATTTGTTCGGACTGCATGTTTCGTGTATTTTTATTACAATGTTGTTGGTTTTGGTTGAAGTAGTCTTCATGTTCAGAAAAGTGTGACTGAGTTCTTGTGAATTGTTTTTTTGTTGAGTTTTTTTTGTTGAAAAAATGGATAAATTTCACTGCGGTCTGTTGTAGTTCTTTGTTGTTCATTAAAGAAAACTGATTGGGGAGCTGATTGTGGTATCTGTTTATTGTACCTTTGTTGTTGTGATTGATTTTAGGGACGTGTATACGAAGGTTCTTTTGTAGATCTATTTACACTATTGTTTGCTTATAAAAAAATCATGTGTGATACGCAAAATTACTTCTGTTTGGAGGTTTTTGTTTGTTTGGTTATTGATATATGATTGGTAATCCATTCGAGAATATTTTAGGACCACAGATGGTTTTACTCAAGATCGAATGGTTGTTTGTGGAAATGGAGTGTTCTTATTATGTGGTGTGGTAAGTGTCGGGTGAATAGGAGAAAAACTCTGTTGTGTTGTCGTAGGCATCGTTTCACTTATTTCTTCGGTTATAAAATGTGAGGGGGTTTGGATGTCTTATTGTGTAAGGTTTTTAGTTCCATTGAGGGTTTCTAGTGTGTTTATGAATGTTGAGTTCAAACTATTATATCCTGTTTTATCCTTGCAAGTTGTTTTATAATTTAAGGGTCTTGCATCGATAGTGAGTACGGTAACTTTTAAATAGTCTTTGTTTACAGAAACGGGGGCAATCGGTGTACTTGAAATATCAGTGGTGATATTATGGAAGAAAGGATGAGACCAATCTCAAAATCTGTTTGATCTGCTAATATAGTTTCAGTGCCAGGGATTTGCGGTCGAACATTTTGTCTTAATGTTCAGATGAAATCTAAATTGTAAACAAAACACTCTAATATGAACCCTGGTACGACTCGTTGTACATCATGTCTTAAATTTTGTGACATATCGTTATTTGTGAGTGTTTCACGAATTGTGTCAAGAAATTGTGAGAAAAGGTTAATTTCTTTCCTTACAGTTGATTTTCGAGATGCTTGAGGTGATTCATTTGCTGTTTCTCCTCGATGTAATTAACTATAAGTAAAAGAGAAAACATCGTTTGTGAAGGTTGAATATGCTCTTTGTGAATGTTGGTTTTGTATATTCTTTATATATTCTGTAAAGACTGAGAATTTTAGATTTATGTCATCTGTTTATATTTGATGTGGTGCTTGATTTGAATTTGACTGCAAGGTTTCACTAGTGAATTTTCCATAAAATGAAGTGATATTAATGATACCTTCAATGTGATGGTCTACTAATTCTTAATCCGGAAAATTCTTTTTTGCATGGATTATTTCGTTTTTTGAATAAATTTGCAATTATATTGCGACAAAAAAATTGTAGTTGTCCTGTGGGTGGTGATGATGAAAGGGGTCGTCTTGTGGATGGATGACAAAGGAGATTAAAGAGTCATCGTCAGAATTATCTTCAATTGGATCGTTTTTAGGATCTTAGTACTGTTAATTTATAACTTTCAAAATGTCTTATTAGCTGATTCCAATTACATAGTCGTACTGGTCTGAGAAAGTATAATTTTTTGATTCTACGTTTACTTTTTGTTGATGATGGTGTTGTAGATTCTGATTCCGAAACAAATTTTGATCGCTTAATGGGTTGTTTTTATCAATCGAATTTTGTAGATTCCGAAGTTTTTGTTTTGTAGTGGTAACTGAATCCGATACTGCGTTACGCGCTTTTGAAAACCCCCGTTTGATAACTTGTTTTTCTTTTGCTATGATTGTTTTCTCCGTGTTTGTCTTTTTGATCTGATATATCCTATTTTTTGTTTATGTGGTGTAATTAAAAGATCGTATCTTTTTTCCTTATTTAAACGATTGTGGAGTTTTTTGTTTGTTTACTGGCTAAAATATCTCTTGACGCAAGGTTAAGGATGAGGGTTGCAAATTTCAGGGGTAAGAATTTTATTTATTAAATTGTTAGTTCTTACGGTTATCTTAACTTGGGGCATAGATTGCCGAGGATGACGGGTTGGAGAGACAAAGAGAGTAATTATATTTGTTAGAATGGTGTTTAATTTCCCGTGGCTAAGTTTTAATTTAAGAAAACTTACTTAATCTTACTTAGGGGTTTGATTTGTGATCAAGGGTTGGAGAATAGTAAATCAATCCACAAACTTCATTAGAACACAAGTAGATAATTGGATACTTTTTTGGATTTACTAAAATTTTAATTGTTTTGGCGTGGGTGAATTCAGAGGAAGGGCTCAAGTGAAGGATGAGTAACAGAAAAACTTTCCCTGTTTATTTTAATTCTATTGATTAGTTTTCTAAAAGTTTCTATTAGTCCTGGGTCTTTCATAAAAGTTGAAGAGTGAAACGACGTTTGAGGTCGTTAGATACTTTGAATTTTGAAGTGGGTAGAAACGAGGATGAAGAAAAAATGAGTTCTTGAGAAGCAAGGAACTCTTTATAAGTTTCATGAAACTAGCATAAAGAGTTTTTACTAAATATTTGTTTAATTTATTTAAAAAGATTTTCAAAATAGTTTACTACAGGTTGTGATAAAAAGAACGATTGGAGTATCATTTCAGTAGTCGTTATTATTGTTATATAATATAGCTACAAAGTACCAAAAAGATTATTAAAGAATTTGAATCAAGTAAAACTATGTTCAAGTCAACGAATGAAAAACTAAATCTACTGCATAGAGGATTCTAAAAGTATAAATTCTTTGCGATTTGTGTCGTACTATCATGGGGTATCTTGGTTCGTCGTTCAACCGATGTTCACGTCCTGATCTTGTTTTTCGTTCAATACTCCTGAACTTGTTTATTCGGAATTCTGCTAAAAAAGTTTTTGGCCTACCTGAACTACTTCTTGAAGTCAGGAACTGTTTGGTTCGCATTGTACGATTGCTGCTATTCTAAGATTTACGAGGCCAATACCCGGGCTGACAAAAAAAAAGCATAAATGAAAAAAATGCTTTCCATACTCTTTCATACAATTTCATAGAGTAAAAAAATATGTATGAAAATAGCAAAATAAGCTTTTTTTACATTTATGAAAATGTATGACAAGCATTTTTTCCAGACTATGAAATTGTACGATAAACATTTTTTCCACAAAAGAAAAATCAAAAAAATTTTGTTTCGAATTTTCGTAATGGAGCCGAAACACTAACCAAGGAGTTTTTGTCATTAGAAAACCCAGAGTGTAACTGGCAGTTACAACGCAAATAAAGAGCATTTGGTGGTTTTAGGCATAAAAATTAATTTTAACATTTTCACATGGAAATATATACCAAAAAAGTAACTTTTTGAATATAAATTGATAATTTTTAGCTTGAAAGTTATGAAAGTTGAGAAAAATGCCTAATTTTTTTAACAATATTATTTTTATTTTAGCAAATGAAACAAAAGTTAATAATCGTGTTTACAAAAAAAACTTTTTCAGGTAATTTTTGGGTTTTTTGGGTAAGAAACTCATCCAGGACTGTGTTATAAACACAAAAATGTCAAATTTTGCATGCAATTTTTTTTGTAAGCTTTATGTTTAGCACAAATGCAAAATTTGCAGTCAAAAAAGGGATTAAAATTTTTTTTACCTCAATTAATTTCTGTTTATGAAAAAAATGCATATCATACAATTTTCAAGTATGAAAACTTTTTTCTGCCCGAAATTAAATTTATGTGTCTGATTGTCAATATGCCCTCTATCATATATATACTTATTTAAAAATTTTTAAAGTTACCCAGACCCATTTTTTTCTGTGATTTTTGAAAGCTTTATTTTTTCTATGACGAAATGACTGTTTTGTAATTTTCATACATGATAATTGAGTGACAAGCATTTTTTCCAGACTTCATATACGAAACTGTACGATATGCATTTTTCTTCTATGAACGTTAACCCGGGTACGCTCGTGTTTCCTCCCCAAAAAAGCTACTTGTACTGCCGTCAAAATGGTCGACGCCTGAAAAAGAGGAAACTTAACGCTTCTACACCCGTACCCAGTAAATTTTCTAAAACAGATCCGAATTAATTTTTTTCAGATCTAAATCTCAGATCTGAAATAGGTTGTGAATTATTCAAATAACGCTTGGATACTTTAAGGATTGGTTATTTCAGATCTAATTTCAGGTCTGAAATTTTCTTTTTCTTGCTTATTTCAGATCTGAAAACTGAACGATTGGGACTCAATTTTTACTATTTTTGATTTTTTGTAGCTTCCTCAAGTTAGAGACTGCCGAGGTATGTTTCCACAAGCATGAGATAAACATTGGAAACGCATAAGTAGTGCATGAAAATCAAAAAAGTAAGCGGTCTTCTAACAGTTTTTGAAAATTTTTTAAAACAGTTGAACAAGAAACTTAGTTCGAAAAAAAAACTGTTTTTGAAAAAATTCGGAAGTTTTTCTGACGGCTAGTTAATCTAAACATAAGTGTATATTGCAGAAACATCAAAAAATAAAAAATATCTTTTTTTCTCGAAATGCATAAATTATAATTTAACAAAGCATTTCTGAGATCTGATTTGAGATCTGAATTTTTTCAATTCAAATCCAAATATCAGATCTGAAATTTGTAAATTCTTATCAAGATCTGAAATGAAGAATTTCAGATCTGAGAATCAACTTTTGTAAGACATAAAGAATTTCAGATCTTGCACAGAAAATCATCTGGGTCGGGCAAGGATTTTTATAGTTACACATTTTGTCACGCTTAGGTTTTGTGGGATCTTAGTCGTTACAGTGTCGAAATATGCAATGAAGTCAACCCAAAGATTTGTTATCGGAATTGGTCTTTCGATATTCCAGACTATTCTGCTGATGATTGTTTTTTGGCTTGCCCTCATAAATAAAGATTTATCAAACGGGTTTTTGCGTATATTTTTTATTGCAGCATCTTGTTTTGTCATACTTTGTTCTGTTTATAATGTATTAGATTCCTGGTATTTTAATTTTCTGATTTAAACAAAAATATTTTGCTTGTTCAAGCTTGAGTCTTCTCCCGAGATCTCTCGGCTATCGTTTTCGCAATGTTTTTAAAACCCAAGTTGAGGTTGTTCCCCTCATTTAAGGAAAGAATTGAGCCGTTTTGAGTGGTTTTTAGATGTTTGCTTTCAAAATCTTAATTCAAAATGAGCGGGTTAAGCGTTTTTCGAGCAATTTGTCTAGAAAAAATGCTCAAAAACCGTTCAAAATCTTGCGCGGTTTTTAAGCAATTTTTCATTAAATAGCTCAAACCGCTCGTTATAAAGCAAGATTTTGAGCACAATTGTCGACAAAAACCAATCAAACCGCTCAAATCTTGTTGCAAATTAGGTTTAAAACCTCGACTCGGGCTCTTCAGATCTGACTGAATTGAGCGTTATTGACAGAGATTGATAACCTTAGTAGTGTATAGAGGAGCACGATAGGTAGCGGAGGGTAGGGGGAGTGAGGGGTGGACGGTTTCTAGGTTGGGGGTGGGGGGGCTGGGCGTCCTTGCTTTTTTAAAAGTTGTTTTCTCGCGTTTTTTGTAATAAAAACTAATAAATAGTATAAAAACTATTTGATTTCAATCA
>NW_026971142.1:0-11711 GCF_963678635.1 Symsagittifera roscoffensis
AAAACCCGTGGTTTTAGATGCAGTGATATTTAGTTTGGTTTAAAAAAGTGTTATTTTGTATTCATTTTTTCCGTGTAATTCTTTTTGTGATTTTTCGTAGCTTATTCCCAGACAATAATAGCCGCTTCCTTTCAACCTCTCAACCATAAGACCCCTCAAACATTCAACCTAATCCGTAAATCATGGGCCGAAAGGGGTGAACGCGCAGGAACATGGTTTGGTAAAAATAAAGTAATAAAAGCGTGAGGTGGGTCATATACCTAGGAAGAAAATGGAGGTAGAATTGGAAGAGTTGAAAAAGGTTAGCAGAAGATAAAAAGTTTAAATAAACGAACGTCATTTTATCTGTTTCAACGTTCACTGAGCTAAAAACAGCAGACATGTTTTAAAAACAGCAGACATTTTTGCTCCGTGAAAGAAGCTTAGTGACCAAATTTTTTGAAGATCATAATCTATGGAAACCGATAAAAGTCGATAAATTGTATTTTTAATGATTTGACAAAAATCTTGTTTCTGATATCTTCTTAAGCAACAAAATTATGCAGGTTTGGTGTTTCAGAGACTGTAAAAAATAATTCAAGATAGTCGCTTATTATTCTTAAAACTTTAAAATTTTTGCACAAAAACTTTTCAGAACATGAACAAGATCTCTCACGATATTGATGCAAAGGAAACAGGATGTTTTTACAGGTTTCTTGTCACGGATGTTAATATCATGATGATCTGTCAAGTATTGATGGTGCTTATGGGCGGGCTGAAGATGTCGCTGATTGTACACAGGAAATAGCTGCATCTACCGAACTCTTTCTAAAATTGCATGTGATTTCTTATCATGTGACAAGCATCGAATGATTGGGATTACAATTAGTCTTTCTCTTAGACGATCTAGTTATGCCGTTTTTTTAAAGCTAGAGCATCATGACAAACAATTCTATTCACAAACTACCAAGGTTAACCTTTATATGCGCATAATGACAGGAATAGATTTTGTATTATTATAGTTAGAAAAATTGATGTTGAGAACACCAGCAGTAAAGATTTGTAATAAAGTTTTTTGCCACAACTGGTGTTCAAAGCTAGCGACAAAAAGATCTTTATAATGAAGAGCCAAATCGTCGAATGATTGTGGCAAAAACACGAAAACCGCATATTTAGGTACGAATCGAAAAAACACTTTTCATTATCAAAAGGTTCAGCTGAATGAAATTATTCTTAATCGAAATGGTATGCTCAATGCAGAAACTCCTGTACCAACGACTGATAACAAAAGAATTAACTATAACAGATTGGAAGCATCGGATTTTGTTTTCAACAATAGACATGGAATCAGAGAGGCTAATTATAAGAATCTCCCATATACTCAGGAGTCTTCACATAGCTTTTACCATTCAGAATTCACCAAATACACCGTTTCATTATAATTGAAAATTGGCACAGCTGGCGGTACGGTAAATGTGGAATTATTTTCCATGGGAGAGCGTGCCATAACAATTTCCGTCCGTTCCGACAGAAAAAAAATAGGGTTTTATGTCCCCTGTAGTTGCAACAGGTATGACCAAAGCTGTCCCTGCCCATAGCCAACGGAGATTGTCAAAATTTTTGCCACTCGTTGCAATCACAGGGGGACAAAATTCCCCCCTTCTCCGCCGTTGTAATGATGGGGTATACGATTACTACTATTTTATAGTCAATTGATTCCGTAGAAAAATAATCCTTTAAACCCCTTTATAATAGACTGAGATCAAATTTTGAAGTTGATCTGAAGTTTTTGTGCACTGTTCAGATTATACGAAACTTGAAAGCGCGAAAATTGTATTACGACACGTTGTTTTAGATGGGAGAGTGATTTATTTTGGTTAACTTGTATTCAATTTTTCCGTTCAAATTTTATTTCTGACTTTTTGTAGTTTCTTTCGTGATAAGAATAGCCGCTTTCTAGTTCCTTTGAATTCTTCCTCTGAAATTTTGTCAGTTAAAAACTCTATTCTAATTCTATCTTATGGGTTATTAGTGGAAAGGTTCCAGCGGTAAATGATAATTGAAATCTTCGTAATCAATCATGAAACTAAATCAATTCGCTGATGATGTGGTATTTAAAAAAGCTTAGAATATCCATCACAAAACAACTCTAATGGGGGAGAAATAAAAAAAAACTTATTAATTTGAATTGATTGGAAAACTTTTAAAAAAATTTTCTCGTTTTTCATAGGAACCAACGTCTACAAAAAGCATAAAATATAAGATATTTAGATGCAACTTCGAAGACAGAATGGACAAACAAAAGGGATTATAATCAATTATTATCGATTATTATGGATTTTTGTGCAAAACTAAAGAACCAAAAATTTGATTTAAAATAATGGATTATGATCATTTATAATCGATTATAATTGTTTCAAAAAATAGACGAATAAATAATCGATTATAATCGATTATAATGGATTATAATGAACTATAATTTGATTTTAAAAGAGAGATTAAAATCGATTTTTAATATCATAAAATCGATTGTTTCTCAAATTTAGTAAGACTGGTAGTAAAATCGTAAAATAATCGATTATTAACTCTTGAAACTGGGTGCGGGCCGCCTCACTTTTTGATCTGAAACTGTAGTTTGGTCTGTTTTAAGAACGCGTGGGCCAAAACAACATCTTGCTAAAACTTTGCACAAAGTTTTGCTAAATGTTACAAGAAGCTTGGTAGGGAGAGAAACGTTCGTGGTCTTTTTTAAGGAGAATTTCAACGATTTCATCCAATTTCAGCTGTTCAACTATGTTAAATCAAAGATATCGACCAAAAAATGTCATCACCTCAATTGGTTTTTTCCACTGAATTCAAAAAATGCTTTCTGGGGGTTGAAACTTTTCTGGTTTTATCTGCGCTTACTGTAAGCTTGTTTTAATATCACCAATCTGCTCTTTGGAATGCAGTCTGGTGTTCTGCGCGCAGTTTTTTGTATTTTCGAATGTATCAGATTCACAATGTTGTCTGTGTATAATTGCATTTTTGTGTTTTCCTGGTTCAAATTGATATCATAAATGAAAGTTATGAAAAGCAGTGGACCAGAATTGGTCCCCTTTTAGGGTCGTTTTTTAGTTTCGATGTTGCATGTTCAGTTGCTACTTACTGCTTTCTATGACCCAAATAAGATTCTAATTTTTGACTTAATGTACCTCTTAGCCCATATGACTTGCATTCTCTTAGCAAAAAAAACTTTCTACTGTGTTAAACATTGTTTTGAAATCTATGAAAGTTTCTTGTGTCAATTTTGTTCGATCGTAAAATTGTTTCATTTATACTCATAACCAATGGAGTTTTCAATCACGACCATATTTTTTTTGATTTCATAGTTTACTCCATACGAGTTTTTTGAAGAAGTCAAAATTGGCAGGAAAAAATAAATCATACAACAAATAACAGAAATAAAACCCTCATCAAAGTTCCTTCAATTTTTCGAGAGTAGTCGGAACAAATACAATAGAGAAGAATTGGTAGCTCACTCACTAAGGTTGGATATCTTCTGGACACAAGTAAAAAGCAAACGCTGGTGCCGTCCTCACGAATCTAAACAAAAAGCAATTGAATATCGATAAAATCGAGAAAAAAACAGTTGAAGACTTTTTCCTCGAAAGTGTTTTAAAACTGAAGAGAGCTAATAGATCAAACATTAGAAAACTATTTTTTGAAAAAGGGATGAAAGTTTGTTTCCAAGAACTATTGTTGAATTGTTTAGGGTTTCAAAAAAGTGCTGTCAAACTCCGTACAAGACTTGAAGCACATTTCAAATAAATTCCACGAGATGGAGTTTCAAACGTAGATACATTATGAAACTTAATTATATCACGGATAGGATTTTTAAAACAAATGTTTTAAACAAGTTGGTTTTGATAAGTTGTCTCTATAATTTTTTTACCAAGGATGAATTCAATTTTGAATTGACATACCGTTTCATCCCAACATCGAAACTTCCGCCATCGACATAATGATTCAATTCGTATCTGCATTGCCACTCACACCGTTCAATTGGGTCAATTGGGTACCTGTAACAGATAAACTTCCTCTTTTTTCAACTAGTTTATCATTTCTCATCCCGGCTACCCGGGCAAACAAAGGGTTAAAAGGAGAGCTTGCGCTTGCTGTTCAAAAAAGTTAATTGTAAAAGAAATAAAAAATAGGGTGCAAAAAGAGAAAAATTGGAAAAATTTTTTGCAATGGATTGGAGCGAAGGGGGTTTCGAACCACTGACTACCTGAAAATTCGCCCGTTTGGTATTAATTTACGACCCGCAAGGAGGTTCCATAGATAATAATCGATTATAAGGGATTAATAATCAATTATAAAACACAATGGATTATAATAGATTATAAATGAAAAATTAGAGAAAGCGCCCTAATTTTTCAAAACCTTGAGGGTGATTATTCAAAACTTGAATGTTTTACAATCGCTATATTGTGTTTCACATTTAGCTACAGCAAAAAGTTTTGTTTTTCTACTTTTTTCTTTTTGTCGGGTAGGTGGGTTCAGGTACATGTGTGTGTGTGCGTGTGAAGGGGGGGGGGGGTAAGGTAGGTGGGAGTGGGGGGGGGGGGGGTAGGGGGTAGTAGGCGTGTGTGCGGGTAGAATTCCCTATCGATGTGTGGTTGGTGGGTGTAGATTTGGGCGTGTTCAACTTGGGCAATAAAATTGAGATGATCTGAGTTTTGAGTGTGAGGGATATAGTTTTGCAAAACTTACTTCATGTCAGTATGTTTAAATACCGAGTTGGTTGTATTAGCAGAAATTGTATTAGCAGAAATTTCGGAAAACATTTATAGAGATTATAACCCATCGTAATTCATTTTATTTCTAAAATAAAGGGATTCTAAAGATTGATCGCGAGGCCGCTAAGTGTTATTATAATCGAGAAAAAATGCAACATTTTTGACCGCAATAATCGATTGTAATCGGTTTCATCCTGTGTCCCACTCTTTAACCCTACGATATTTAACCCCCTATGTTTACATCCCCTATCTTATAACCCCGTAACTTGATAACCCCACAACAATTTAACCCCCTTTTAATGACGATAATTTGTTTCAAATTTAGTCCTTTTCATGAGTACAGCAGTAGTACAATTAAGTTTACTAATTGAGGCCTAAAAAGCTAGTCTTAATTCACTTGATGCCTCTAGCATCTCAAAAATAATTGTATTTCGTTTAGTTAGAGAAATAATCCCTCACTCACGCGTTTAAAACAGAGATAACCTACATGGTGCTAATTGAAGGCAATAAATGACGTTTGTGATTTTTATTAAAAAAATCATACTGCCTATTTCTCTAACCATTGTTATACCACTCTATCAGATAGGATATAATGTTTGAAGCGTCATTCCATTTTACTTTATCTTCGAAAGACAAACAAATGCTAGTGGTATCAGGCCACGAGTATTACCTTAAACGCAAAAACAAGACAACAACAAAATGGAACTGCTCAAAGTACCAAACCCATAAATGCCGCGCAACAGCAATTACGGATGGGTCAACTTAATCACGATATTTCCGCGGTGGGAATCTTAGATCGGATTAGCTCTTATATTAGCAGTGGGAAAATCTTAGATCCACTCCAGTGTCTGACAGTTTTGTAATTGTGTAAAATTTTTTGACTAATGAAGCTAGTAAAATTCCATTATCTTTTTTAGTTTCTAATTCCTGCAGCGAGCGACTATAGATCAAAATCGATTATACGGTCAATTTATAGTCAGTATCTTCAAAACTACAAATTAATTAAGTATAAATCGTTTGAAATCGATTAAAATCCCAATTGTTTTCCGTAAAAACAACCCATTTTAATCAATTTTAATCAATTATACGGATTTCTGATAAGTTAATGATACAATTTACAAAATTACTTGAAACTTAACTCATATCCTGTTTTGCGCAGTTCCTACTTATTATGTTTTATATTTTTTTTTCTAAATTCTTATGTAAATTGTGTTTTCTGTTATTATTAAATTTTCAATTCATGGCAGGCAGTTTAATTTTTACATTTTTTACCATAATTGTCAATCATCCAACGCCCCCCCCCCCCTCCCCCATTCAATTACCCTCCATTCAAGTGGGGGGATGTTAATGGATGAACAGCGGTGGCTTTTTTTCCTTGGAGGTGGGGTGGTAAACTGTTTGGAGGTGGATGCGGTGCGTATGGTAAACCGGTGAGTAGAGTTGGTAAACTGTAGGAAGGAGTGGAGTGGGATTGTTCATTAACAGACTTCGAACACTTTCGGCTGAAAAAATTTCAAATCAACTGATATACTGGCGTATGGTTACAAAAAAGGTAGCTCTCAATTTTTATTTACAAAAAAAATCCTAGTCTTGCAAATACTTGGTTCAAATGCAGAAGTTTGTCTGTGATGATTGCTCTTTTTCCCCAGTAGTATTGTAATCCGCCGTGTGTCCTTAGGGGGGGGTCTTTTCGACGGTAGGGGTCTTTGGGGTCCTACCAAAAGTAGGGTCTAAAAGGACCCATCTTTTTTAAAGACCCCAAAGTACCCTGCCCGAAATAAAAAGACCCCTCTCTTAGGACACCCGACAGAGAAAATACTTGGTATTTATTTTCGCGCGGTGGTTAAATTTAATCCCTTCCAAACTTTCCCACTGTTCAACTAAATAAGTTTGAGACCCCATTAAAAAACTGACCTGCTTGAGAAGGAGGAAGGACGTGACAAATAATAAGAGGGTAAGAAGGTAAAGAGGACTTGATAAATAATAGATAAAGTAACATTTAAAAAAAGAAAAAATAAAATAAAAACGGAATGTTAACAAGAGTACGGATAGGAGAGCAGAGGAAGGGTTTACGGCCACATCCGCATGTCGTCTTCGGGATCCGACCAAGGGACATGAAGAATACTGACTAGACGCTCCATTTGAAATTTGAAGCGCCACTCAGTACTCTCGAATCCCGCACCCAGAGACTCGCACAGCCAGAAATTTTCCATGCTCCCCACATCAACACACACATATTCAAATATGCCCTCCTTTTTCTCAAATGCAACCTCAATGTAATGCAGCTTAAAATTCGCTGCAGTGGTGGCCGGGGTAAACTCTACGGTCACACCAAAGATATTTTTGCCTTCGTGAGTTCCAGGTCCCACATAAGGCAAATCAATGGGTGACTCGTGGAGACCACCAAGGGGAATATCCATCTAAACACATGAAAATAGGTAGAAATCATTAGTTAGAAATAGGAGTGAGTAAGTGGTATCTAGAAGGTTACTTTCATTTCCACTGGCTTGAAATTCAGCAGGTCGGAGAAGTGCTGGAAAAATTTAAAAAAAATGAAATTGGAAAAACGTAGAGTTACTTCACAAGACTTGGAAATTATTCATGAAATTTTTATTACTTTGAAAAAAACCTATCCGGAAAACACCAACCGTCGAAATTATTTCTTAGCTGCATGTTCACTGTTCTTCTTCTCAACTACTAATGATATAAATTACGATGTTGCTATCAAGTTGAGACCCTATGGGGGTCTGATCGGTATAGACAATTCTTCTTTGGATAAATATTTAAATGATTCGAAAATTTTACGATTGCATGCTATTTTACACGATGCCGCCGGTTTTGTCCGCGAAGTTTATAACACTGGTCCCACATACTGCTATGTTTTACCATGGAAATGCAACAGTAGTTTGATTGGTCACTTGAGTGGAATTACGTTTTGTTTGTATATCAAACTGAAAAAACCGAAACTCTACCATTTATTAGAATGCTGAAAGAAAAATCAGTTGTGTTGGATTTTGAGGGATTTCGACACCAGAAAAACACATTTATAGTAAAAGAATTAGCTATAACAACTTCCGACAACAGTGATTCCCTAGTTTTTCTACCTCCAGTTAATTTCAATTCCCTTCCAAAATCTGAACAAAAAGCCTACAACTGGCTGACAAATTATTTGCACGGACTTCATTGGGATAGCGGTGATTATTTATACCTGAATTTGAACCAAATCATTCAAAGTTTTGTCTTAAGAAACCCCAATGCTGTATTCTACGCCAAAGGAAAAGAAAAAGCTGATTTTTTATCCAAATACTTAGACCGCAAAGTTGTGAATCTTGACGATTTGGGCTGTCCACGAGTCGAACAATTATATTTCAAGAATTTTGTGAATTGTAACAAACACCTACCGCACCATAACTCTAAAAATCATTGTGCATTAAAAAAGTCGAAAGCGTTCTTTGATTGGTTGAAAAATGAGTGTCAACAACGAGCGTCAAGGGAAAGTGGAGACATACATATCTCCAAATTCAGTTCTTTGTGCTTGGATGACACCAGAAAGTAACATAAAGATTTCATTGACCAGGATTGAACGCATTGATTGTAGAGGCCAAGTAGTTCAACGAAAAGAACAAGTTACACTTTCTGAAGAAGAGTTGTGCACTTTGAGGAGGTTCTTCCCCGTGATTGACCAATTCATCTACTTTCAACGATTCAAATACATCAGTAATGTTACCCAGCAAGCGCGGTCTTTGTCTTCCCAAGCTAGTCTTAGTGCCCAAACGTCAACCAGGAGTTCAAATGGATCTAACCAGCAGTGAACTACCCAATGAGATTCAAAAAATAATAAGAGAAGATTCTGTGAAGAAAATTGTGTATCATGCCAAAACTGATCATGTCCCAGCCAATTATGTTTTGGAAATGCACTATGATTTTGATGATGATAATAAACCGAGTGTCTATACAGGTTATACACGATATGAAATTTATTACTGTTCAGATGCTTAATTAATTTTTTTATATATGATATATATTTTTCATTCTGCAAGTTCAAGAGTGAGGGAAAGCGGTAGGGAAATTGAAATGAATGACACAGTAGTTGACGAGACTGATGGAACTATAGTTACCGATTTTGTGTATGACGAAAATCATATGGAGAAAAAATCATGGAAATTTTGCAATAACGTGACTGTACCACGGTCTGAAGTAGTTTTCATGTCACAAATGGTGTTGATTCTGATTTTATTGGCTTTTTGTATTTTTAAACTTTCATTAACGCAGTTAACTTGTGAAGAAACCTCAGTTTGGTTTTCAATTTTATCGGGTTTAGTTGGTTATGTATTACCAAATCCAAGAATATGAATAAAGTTATTGATACATCTACGAGACTTTTTTTAGCCATCGTGGGCCCCTCGGGTTCTGGAAAAACAGAGCTGATATTCAAATTGTTGAAAGGAAAAACATTTTATCCCAAATTTCAAAGAGCCTTATACTTTTACAAAGAGATTCAGCCTCTTTATAGTGAAAAATCCAATACCCACAGCATTGATCTAACTTTCATAAAATTCAATGGCTTTGACAGTTTGCGAAACCTTGAAAACATTCTTCTAGTTTTTGATGATTCATGCGAAGAAATCTATAACGATAAAGACTTTGTCAAACTTGCAACAGCAGGAAGACACCGAGGACTAGATGTAATATATGTTAAACATAATTTGTTCCAACAAAGCAGATGGTCTCGAACAATTGATTTAAACACATCACACATCATTCTGTTCAAATCACCTCGTGATATTCAGCAACTTGATCATCTTGGAAGACAATTGAACAACACTAAATTTTTGAGACACTGTTATCAGCTCGCTACAAAAGACACATACGGTCATCTTTTAATCGACTTGGATCCGCGTACATCCGATTGTTTGAGATATTGTTCAAACATTACACCACCTGGTCCCTCAATTTTTTACTTACCAATAAATCAGGCAGAGGTTACACCTCTCACAAATGAACGCGAAAAAATTATCTATTCTGCAGCACATGGTACAATTGAATCCCAGCCAGCTCCGAAGCTTCATTAGAAAAACAACAAATCCTCAAGTTATTTCAGTTATATGTGAATGTTTGCTCAATGTAGTCAATGGCAATGTATCTGTTAATATTCCAAACATTGAAAATTTCGAAGTGGCATACAAACTTTTAATCAGCCGAAAAACAAAACTTGAACGAAAACGAGCAATTATTCTAACGAAACAAGGTTTCAACTTGATCAGACTGATACTTTACTTCTGCTACAGATACTTACCATCAGCATAAAACATGGCAGCAGAAGAGTTTGTTTTAATTCCAAAACATACATATATCCGTGAGCAACCGCATGCATCACAAGTGCTGTTTAACAGTTCAATTAAACACAAAAAGCCCCAGTTATCTTACTTGAACCGCATGAGACCTCTAATACCCACGAAGCATAACTCAGTATCGACTGAAACTCTTCCACTACCCCTTCCCCCAACACCTCCCTCAACGCCTATTAATGACCCTGGGGAACAATCAACAGGACTTCTTACAGAAGATGAGACTAATCAATATCAGGAAGGTGGGGAGGAAGAGGAGAAGCGGATTGTGGATGAGAAGGAGCGAAAGGATAATAAAATAAACTATGAACGCATTCTATTACAATTGCAAATAATGGAGGATAAAAAATTCACGAGAGCTAAAAATATCCTGGAGGTTATCAAAAGCTCAACTCGAGTCTCAATAAACGCCATGGATGAAACAATTTATGTTGACAATGTACCAACCGGTCTCAAAGCAGCATCATTTTTGTATGATATACAACAGCAAACTAAAATACTACACAACCCTGCTTACATAATGATTTTATCCGCTCTCGAACTTACCGAAGAGTCTGTTATTAACAAGTATGCCAAACACGCGGTTCAGTCAAAGATTAAAGAACAGGCCCAACGAAAAACCAAAAGTCCAACCAAATCTCCGTCAACCTCGGGCAAAACAAAAACCCTCGACAGTAGTAAGCCATCATCAAGTTCAAAACAAACCAAACGACTCAAAACAAGAAAGAAAGCCACCACGGAAAGAGTCAAAGAAAGAGAGAAAGACGAAGACGACAGTGAATCGTACGGTACGCCCTATAACGATTCAGATTCTTCAACGTCAGAAAAGACGGAGACAAAAAGTAAAAGATGGGAAACCTACACCAACTGAGGAAAAACTTTTGAAAAAGAGTTACACAGATAAAGGTCCAGCATTGTTCGGTAGTGTTAAAACTTTGAAAGCTACAACGGTCATACCAAGACGAAAAGTGAAACATTTTTTACATACAGAACCATCTTATACAAAATACCGAACAGTTCGCCGCAAAATAGCTCGGCTTAAAGTAATAGTTTATGACATAAACGAAATATGGTCAATCGATTTGGCATATGTTGATAAACTAGCAAAATACAACAAAGATATCAAATATCTTTTAGTTGCAGTAGATTGCATGTCCCGTTATCTTCGCGTGCAGCCACTGAAATCAAAGTATGCCACAACAACTGCAGAAGCGTTCAATCAAATGATAAAGACAGAGAAACCGAAAAAAGTCTGGGTAGATAAAGGCACCGAGTTCAAGGGGTCATTCAAAACTTTATGTGAGAAAAAGGGTATCAAGACATATACAACAGAGAGTGAAAAGAAGTCCGCTTTCGCCGAGAGGAACATCCGATCACTAAAAAGTTTGATTTATAAGTATTTGGAGGACAAATGGACCTACTCTTACATCGATAAGCTTCAAGACTTTGTCAACACAATAAATTCGAGAACAAACCGCGTCATCAAATTAGCCCCCAATAAAGTGACAAAAAAGGATGTTCCACGTCTAATTTCATTAAGAGCAGAACAATCATTGAAACTGGTTCGCCGACCAAAGCTCTACGTTGGCGATTTTGTGAGAAT
>NW_026971143.1:0-15900 GCF_963678635.1 Symsagittifera roscoffensis
TGTGTTTTTTTTTTCAATTTAAATCTAATTATAAATTTCTTTCTAAATTTTATCCCCCCATTTATTTACCATAATATTTGGGTCAAACAGACAACAAGTCAAACTCATGGTAAATCAAATTTGCATTCAACACCCCCCCCCCCCCCTCATTAAAAATTTTGATTAGTATGCCGTGCGACATCCAACGAAATCCCCCCCCCCCCCCAAGGTGAACTTTATCTCTTTCCGCTCCCAACATCATTTTCAAATTAAAAAGAAATAAAATGCCCCCCGTGTGTAGTAACCAAACCCCCCTCCGTAAAATTCTTCTCAGAAAACTTAGTCAACAGACAGTTGGTAAAAGGTCAATGAACGCAAGTAATTAGAAAAACTGACATTTTTGATTTTACTTTTAATAAGAACCATTGTCTAACTTAACACTATTTGAGCTCTTTTCCAGGCCCCCTTTAGTTTTTTGATTAATTAACTGCTCTCGTAGGTTTCTCAAAAGTTTGTCATTGTAAATTTTACAAGCAGTGTTCTAGAATTAGCCTATTTTTTGAAAAGTCGAGAAAAAATATAATATTTTTTTTTGTTGGGGATATATGATTTTTCAATTCCACTTTTGACCAAATCTTCGATCATGTTATCCGTAGCTTTTAAAAATTTTTTGATGTAGAGTTTGCCTTCTCTTCACATGTTAATATAACTTAAAGAGAAATCAAATGTCAAACTGCTAAGACAATTAAATTGGGGTGTAACAAATTTTTAAGTCTAGGATATCGCCTCAAAATCAATTAAAAGTCCCGTATGTTACACGAGAAATAGAGCTATGACCGTCATCAATAAATGGATACTATAAGTGGACATTCAAAAACGGTAAATTCATAAGCAAAACATACAAAAATCAAAAACAATCAAAAATGCAGCCAGATTAAATAAGTTTTTTGATTTCGAATACTCTGAGTTTTATTCCTATTAATTAAATCAATTATAATTTATTTATTTCTAGTGACAACTATTGTAAACAATTTGGATGACATATTGAACTACGTTCATCGAATCTCGTGCCAATACCCTGCTGATTGAATTGCAGGTGCATGTTTTTCCTTCCGATGATCAAATGTTTACAAGTTATGGGTACAAGTTTTTTTATTCCGGGAAAAACTTTATCCTCTAAATGGTTTTTCTACTTAAAATGGTATACATCAAGCACTATCGATTGCAATCTCTTTTTTGATTGAAATTAATGAAAACTCAAGGAAAACTATTTCTTACAACAATTACAATTTTAATCATAATATTTTCACAAATAAACTGTAATACTTAAAAAAAACAATAAACTTTTTATCTACAATTTTACCTAAATTTTGATGTAGCCTACACAGTTTTCAATTCTTATAAGGAGGCCAAATATTGAACGCGCTGTTCACACGCTTCAGTTTTTTAGGCCACTGTAATCCAGAGACATGCGTTTTCACATGTAAAAATTTTGTCAGCCAAACAAAAAAACACAAGATCAAAAAAAAAATTGCGATCATTTTCACAACGGATTTAGCTTCAAAAAACACAATTTCCTTTATCAAACCTGTAATACACAATTTCTCCACTTTATACTTAACTTTTTTTCTTTGGAGTGCGGAATTTAATCACTCTTTATAATAATTATAGGTCAGCTATAAATCAAAACTTGCAGTAGATTGATATACAAAAAAGAAGTAGAAGTCAATGTTGTTAAGGCTGTAGTTGATGATGCAGATGTTGAAGAAGATGAAGGTGTAGATGATGACTTGAATGACAGTTTATTTTGGGAGGTAGTTGATAATATTGATGATGTTGTTGACTATGATGTAGAAGGTAACAGAAATGAGGATGTAGATGATGATACTGCAGATTGTTTTTTATATGATGTTTGTGATGATATAAATGATGATGTTGTTGACGATGTTGATAAAATGGTTTTTATGTTTTAACAGCTGTTATTGTTTATGATGTAGCAATTTTGTCTGGTGATGATTTATAGGATTAAGTGGATAATGATGTTGATCATGATGTAGACGTTATACAAGAGAATTAAGATGATGATGGAGACGATGTTGTAGGTGATGATATAGATGATGATATTTCATTTGTTATTTATGAAGATATAAAAGACGTTGTAGACGATGTTGTAGGTAAGGGTGTCAGTAGTAAATTATATGATCTATGAGGCGCAAATGTTTTTGAGTCTGTGAATGATGAATAACAACAATATTGTCGAAGATGTTGGTGTAAATGATGATGTAGTTACTGTTGAAAATGATGATGCAATTAAATATTCCCGTGATGGTTTGGAGGTTGATGTACAGGATGTTGATGTTGACAATGACATTCTGAAATATGTTCCTAATTATGTATTTGATGATGCATATGAGGATGCTGACGAAAATGGTGTCGGTTATGATGATTTATATTACGACCATTTTGATGAGGCTGTAGTTAGTGATGATGATGATTTCAATTCGGATGTAGATGACGATGTAGTTGTTGATGTAGATGATGACGTGAATGAACAATAAGATCATGCTGTTGATAAAGGGTACGAATATTTGCATAACGATGAATTGACGATGTTCATAAATCTACGAATGATGATGAACTTCATGATGTTAACAAAAGTGATGATGTAGATTTTGATGACAATGGTGATGATGATGACAATCTAGATAGGGATCTTGTTGATGATGATGCAGAAAAAAAATGGACGATGACAGTATAGTTGATGATGTAGAAGCAAATTTAGCAAGTGATGATGTTGTTGTAGCTGATGGTCTAGATGGCGTGGATGTATTTGATGTTGATAAAGATGATATTGATCTACGTTATCACTATATAGAATATGTCGATGCAAATAATGATGATGCATATGGTAATGATTTAGATTTTTTTTATATACATTATGCTGTTCAAGATGATGATGATGAAGATGTTGAGGATGATATTGATGATGATGATGACGTTCATGATAACGATAATGTTAATGATGAAGATGATGATGATTATGATATTGATATTGATAATGATAATGCTATTGATAAAGATGATGATGATGATGATGATGACGAGGGTGGTAATGGTAATGGTGATTGCTGATGTTAAACATCATTATGTATATGAACATCAGTTAGGTGATATTGATTCATGAAATGATGATGTTGATGATGACTTGAAGTTTGAAGATGGGTACGTACATCATTAATATGACCATGATGTATAAATCATGATGCAGATGATGATAATGTTGATGATGACGATGACTTTAGTGATGATGATGATGATAGGACAAATTATGTTTTTGTTAACATTGATAATTTTACATTAAGACGTGAAGTTTGAGAGTGTTTTCCAATATCATGAACATTATGATGATGTTTTGCATGATTTTGATAATGATAATGTGGGTCATGATGTAGATGATGAAATCATGGTGAAAAACGGATGTTGATGATGCAAATGAAACACAGTGAGTTTCAAGAATTAAACAATATATCTTTCAAAATGCTTAAAAGTGATACATCATAAACGTAACTTCAGTTTGTTGGTATATAACAGTAGTGTTAAACTGTATATTTCAATTAAAACAATTAAATGTCTACCTCTCTTTTATATAGTTTTGCAGAAAATAAGTCTCTGCAAACCGTAAACAACTCTTACATCTATTATTGGTTTTCCAGTTTGTAGTGAAAAATTTTATTTAACCGATAATTATTTTAGGAAAAAACGTTGTCATTTTAATTAAGCTAGAAATTTTTTTTTGTTACAGTAACTTTAATTGAATTCAACAATATTTGTTTTCGAATTGAAATGATATTTCGTAGTTAATTTATTTTAGAAAAACACTCAATCAAATGGATCGACTGGACGCATTGGAAAAGTATTTAATTTTAACTAGATTAGTTGTTTGAAAATTGGTACAATTCATAATGTTAAGATTTTAATTTAAGGATATTGGTTTTCGGAGACTCACATGTGAAAAGAATGAGGGAAGCTTTGTATTCGCCTGAAAACATATGGGCTCACAATTACGACCATTACTACTTTTATGGTATACCAGGTTTAAAAGCCTTTCAATTCCTCTATCATATTGAATCCATTGTCAACATGAAACCTAGCCTTGTAGTCATATCCGTTGGAGGCAATGACGTCAGTTTGCATACGAAATATCCTAAAAAAATAATCCAGAAATCAGCAAATACCTTCAATAATATAATGACGTTACAGCGGATTTTGGTTCAGTTGCATATTCCTGTTCTGGTGACTAGCGTGTTAAACAGAATTGTTCCTAACAACATACTTGAATTGAACAAAGGTTTGGGCAGGGCTTTGCGTCAACGTTATATATCGCTATCAAGTTGTGTCAAGAAAAAAAACGACTTCCATTCAGACGGGGTACACCTGACAGAAATGGCATATCGTCATGTTTTCTTAGAAATAAATACATCTGTTCAAGGTTTGCAAAAAGAAAAATAATAAATTCTGATCACCACAATTTTTTTTTTAAATTATGCTGAAAAGAAAAAAGAAAAATTTGTTTTCAAAACTAATATTCAAAAAAACCTGAAGTAAGTTTTGTATGATTCTTTTTTTAAAGTTTCTCATTTCTAATTGTGTTTAGTCTATCATAAAGCTTTCGCTCAAACTGGTGAATGGAAGAAACATTGGGAGCAGCTGGAATCTGAGGAACAAATTGACGTAAAAAAGTATTTGGAAGTTACACGACTTCTCTCGAAGACAAACAAAAGTTAAATCCAGAAAAAATGGTGATAGATAATCAAAACAACTACCGATTTTAGTTTATTTACAAATGCGATGAACTGTAAAATTGTTTTTTTTTTAATTCAGTGTGCATGATTCCGTTGAAGTTAATTTTTAATTCCATCAGCAGTTATCAATCTACTAAGAGTTATCTTAATAAATTCCATGTTTTTCAGGTGAACCTGTTTGTATTAACTTTGGCCAATTTTTTTAATTACACATCAAAATTTTTAACCTGAGACCGAGTTATATGTTTCAATTTAAATGATTTTAAAAAAATGGCTAAATAAATAAAAACATGGTTAGATCATGAACTGAAGACTTACTCGGAACTTGAAGATGGGAAGAAAAAAGAGTGGCCTATCCAGAAAATGCAAGGAGTGCCAACGCTTTGTAGCGAAAAAATCTGAGTATTGCGCGAAGCATATCAAGGATTCATTGACTCAAGGAGTTCTTAGTTTTACGGAAGCAAACTTACAAGTAAGTTATAAGTTTGAAAAAAAGTATATATCATTTAAAATTAAATAAAATAACAGAAGCAGTTATTTTTATGAACTCCATTATTCAACTGTAATTGTTACAATTCTTGAGCTACTTCAGTTATTTTCTAAAAAGACCAAATTACTTATTTTTTGAAAACATTTTTTGTATAGTATCCAGATACTGATATCGCTGACATTTGGAGCAGTGGGTTTTTTCGAATCTGTCTTTGTGTGAACAACCTTTAATGCACCAAATTGAAAACGTATTCAGCTGAAAATTGTGTCAAACCGTGTTCATTTTTCTATTTTTATTTCTCTGCAGACCAATGAGAGTTACAACCTCAAACAAGCAATAGTTTCACCTGATCATTGCTTCATTCAACCAAGTGCCTCGTGGATAGAAGCTACTTGTATCAAGTTTGGTTTGTATGGACTTTGCACCAACGCATTTGAACCAATCCCAACAAGTATTATTCAAATGATTCCAGGTAAAACAGCACAAATTACAAAAGATGGTAATTGTTTGTTTAGTACTTTCAGCTATTTACTTACGAGTTCACAACAAAGTTCAAAATACATTAGAAATATAATATGTAACCAATTTGATAGTGTTCCCTTTACCATGGATCAAATAAATGCACATACAGACCGACAATGCGAAACAAAGTCGAGTTACATTACCCTATCAAACATGTGGAACAGAGGAGAGTGGGGTGGTGACATAGAAGTAGCAGCATTTTCTTTTATATTTCAAACCAATATAGTCGTTTATTCGGATATTACACAAACCTGGTTTGAGTACAAATCCTTTCTTACAAACCCTTCCCCTTCTTTGCTAATCCATCATCAAACAAATCACTGGGAGCCAATAATAAGTTTGAAACATAGACACAATTATGGTGAACACTTATCAAAAACGAACGACTATAATGTCATTGTTGTTGAAAAAAGTTATCGTGAATTACCCAACAAAATCATAAATTCAACTATTGCTATTAATTCTAGCAGTCAAAATCAAAACAGCGAAGATTCAATTCGTTTGAAACGCAAAAAAGCTTTCAATGTTTCAATTGCAAATAAATCACGGCACGTAAATCTGAACGTTTTCAATATATTCAGAGAACCCGATAATAGCAAATTGTTTACAGAAAACGCTGATAAATGTGCTAAGTGTAATCGACATTCTACTGAGTGGTATCCCTTAAACACCAACAATATTAGCCTAACAGACTGTATTACAAGACGGTATGGAAATTTATTAAAAAATGAAACGTTTACCGTTTGCGATTTATGCTTTAATTATTTGAGTTTAAAAGGTGATGAATGGTGTAATGCGTGGCCATCCGTACTATTTACTTACTTTTTTGACCACAAAAAATTACCTCAACATGATTTAATCAGCTTATTACCGAATCAAATTTGTGCATCATGGTTTTCGCTAGATCAGTTAAATAACGATTATTCCTATAAAGTAATGAACGATTTAACACACGATGAAATTATTTTCAATGGGTTGTTAAAAACCTACAAAGCTGCACATTACAAAATTGCCATGAACATGTATCCATTTCCTTCCACAAAATGTTTTTGTGGGGCAACAGAGTTTGTCGAAACATGTGGTCAGATTGGTTTTAATCATTTTTTGAATTATCTAGATGAAACTTTCAAATCCTTCAAATCAAATTGGAGATTGAAGTTGAAGAGTATTCGAACAGATTTTTTGGATGTCAGTAGTGATTTATTGCCTATTGAAATTAAACCAGCTGTCAAACTTAGCAAAAAAGGACTTGCTCTGTGCACATGCAAAAATCACGACAATGGTTCAAAACTTAACATGTGTCATGTGCCGAAACATCCAACTACTAAAAATATTTCACATCCCCATTCTGATAGGCTAGCTGCCCTCACAACCACATTGAGAGGTGCAACGCCTGTAAAAGTAGGTGAGTTTTCAACAACTTGGACCATGTCGAAATCAATAGGAGGAATTAAAGGTGTCGGGTCGCTCTGTGTACACGATTATCGAAACATGTCCGTTAAAAGCGATTATTTACTGCCTTCTTTGGAATCTTGTTTTTTACATAACAGGTTTGACTGCTCAGAAGTTATGCAAAATTTAGCTCTGGAATACCATATGGACGAAGACTTAATAAATAAATTTTACAGTCAGAACAACGTGCCCCTCAATGATCAACTTTTCAAATGTTTAAAAAGTGCAACATACATTCCGATGTCATTAACATACTCCATTAAGAAGTACCTTGAAACTTTTAGAGATACTAATCCAAATTTCAAGGGCTTATACATTGATCACCAATTTTATGAACCATGTTCGTCCAATTTGAGTCAACTACCGTTAACTTGCTTTAAAATTGATTATCACTTATCACTTGTTATGTTTCTGGTTATGAACATAACATCTTTGAAGGAATCATTTTTTCAAAAAGATTACAAATTATTAGCATATTTGAACGAATTGATTAAAACAAAAGGTACCAGATCAATGTATGCAGAAACTTTGAAGCAAGTAAGATTGAAGTTGGGGATAAAAACTAGTTCATGTTTCAAAACATTTTGGCAGGAAATAGCTAAAAACTTCACAGATTGGAACATAATTAATCATACTGAATCAGATGTTTACCATATGAATTCAAACATATTAATTTGTGTTAGTAATAGAAAGTCTGATAATTTGTGTCCACTCTTTTATCAAGACAACTTCCAACTTGCTGCTCAAGAAAATGTTCCTTTATATTCAGTCAAAAACTTGGTTTTATTCAATTACTTACCATCTGAAAGCACGTACTTTTATTGCACAGGAGATGGTTCAACAAGTGCTGAAGTCACACTGAACAAAGAAAAGATGGAAGAACGTTGTCGATTAAAAGTATATATCAGAAAACCAAAGCCACCAACAGGTGTAATGAATTTTTTCAGTGGGCAAGATTATATCAAATGTCCAATCCATGAAGTACCACTGTGTACTGATTTTGTAGGAACATTTTTTTTGTGCGGAGCAAAAACTTGTAAATTAAAGTCAAAATGGAGATGTCCACAAAAAATGTGTACAATATCGTTATGTAAAAAACATTTTGCCTCCGCAGAAGTTGATAATTCTGTTTTGGACCAATCTGATAATTCGTGTAGTTTTGAGTTTGAAGATGAAAGTCAGAGTCAGGAAATCATAAAAGATGATGAAGTCAGTTGTTTTTATAATGATGAGGTTTACGATGGGCCATCAAGTTCAAATGATATAGATGAAATATTCATGTGTGACACTGATGCAGGTCTGAAGTTAACAGAAATTGAATATAAACCTAAAACTGATTTGAACAGTGCACCAATACAAGTTTTATTTAACAGTTTCATGTCACTTCTGCATAGACCTATTACCTGTATGTCGAGTAACTTGCTACAGAAACGGTACTTTCAAAGCTTTGTGGCAAAACATGAACGTGCTTCATTGTCTTTATTGCAGTTAGAGGGTCTCCTGTTCCCGTCTATTTTTTATAAACAATTAACTGATGGTTCAAGTCTAGGGGCACTTCCTTTTTTCCTTTATTGTTCCAATAAGGAATGCCAACAATATGGCTTTGCCGGACTGTTACAGCACTTTCAAACTCGAATAACAGATATTAGCCTCCAAACATCATCAAATATAAAATACATACAATATATGACTGACTGTTTGATAAATCTAAATCTCTCTGGAAAACACTCAAAGGAATACTTTCAGCGAGGCCTCCAGTCCTTAACTATTAACAACAAAAAACCAAGATTGTTCAATGAAATATCGTTCAGTTTGAATGATAATGACAAATGTGTTAAGCAATTAGCAGCATCATTACGGCGATCTTGCGTGAATTTTTTCTTAACACTAACTTGCAACCAAAAAAACCATCCTGGGGTTGCACCCATAATGAAAGCAGTGAATGATTTTTATTTCAGTGCGAGCGAAGAAATCAAAAAAGAAGTTAAAACAACCTATATGTCTATGGTTGTACGATGCTGGTCAAGAAGTATTAAGTACTTAATAAATTTGATTCTTCATTCTTCGGAAAACCTTATAGGAAAAGTGGAAAAAATTTGGGGTAGAGCAGAGTTTCAAACTACAGTAGGAAATCTGCCTCACTACCATGTACTGCTATGGGTAAACCCAAATAGTTACGACGAAAACATAATTCAATGCTCAGAGCAGACTATTTTTCAAGAGTTTCAAAACATTTGTAATTCAAGTATGGAGCTAATTCATGAAAACGAAAAGATACCCATGTATGAAGAGTGTTTAAAAATTCATACACACGATTGCGAAAAAAGTGGATATCGTTGTCACAAAAGGAAAGATCTAGAAGGCAACAAGGTCTGTAGAACACCTGCTAATCCTTCTTCTCATCATCATTGGTTGTTATCGATACAGCAAAATTATCCAGACATCGTTAAATCCATTTTAATTGACATAAGTTTAGCTAAAGAAGATGAAATTAACGGTTTTCTGATGAACGATGAAATGGCCTGTGAAAAATATATGTACGCCGCAGCAAATGGCGAACACATTTTACCTACTAATACAAAGTTATTCTGCATAACAAGATCAAGCACTAATCTCCTTTTTACAACCGGTCAATTTTCTTGCAATTACTTGACATGGTATGCAACAAAAAGTGAAGAACATGCCGATGCAAAGATAACTTCCGGAACGGATGGAAAAAATTTCAGACTACGGGATGATGGCATTCAAAACAAGAGATTAGCTTCGGTTAAATTTTTATTAGATTACGAACGGAAGAACAAAAGGCAAGTACAAAATGTGTCATGCCAAATGTTGTCCATCACTGAAAGCGTTTTCTGGCTGCTTGGTGAACCATATGTTTTCACCAATATGATTTTTGTTCATGTTCAGAATGTACCTAGTGAACAGCGTTTTGTTAAATCTTCCAAAAGATTATCAAAACCAAGCGAAAACTTGAATAAATTCAATTTTCGTAATCATGTTCCTGATTTACCAAATTTCAGAAAAATAACGGCCTCTCAAAAGCAAATTTTGAACGATTCCTTACAATGCGATGAAACAATTGACAATATGAGCAAGTTTAACTTGAGACCTCCAGAATTACTCATTATTTCCAATGTGGAACAATTTTATCGTTGTTTTGTTTCTGTCAAGTTGAAACATAAGTTGACAGATCTTATTCATATTTTTAAAATGAGACAAAAAGTTCCATGGATTAGTTGTTTGGGAAATAATGTATTGTTGAGAAAATCTGCTGTTGATGAAGTTAAACAATTTTTAGAGTTTCATTTACCTTCATCTCAAAATAATCAAAAAAAGTTGTTAGGCTATGAAAGATACAATAATTTCAAAAATGTCTTGCAATCAGACTCATTTGATTCATATCTTTACCACGAAGATGCCTCCAGATTGTTGCCAGAAATCGTTTTTCGGTCAGTTGCACCAACTGATACAATTACATTTTTAATTTCGTTTCTTCTTCGCTTTGGTTATTTTGAAACTGAGTTAGATTTATTTCATTCAACAAAATTGGTTGATAGTTATGTTCATGCCGGCTTAATAAGTTTTAAGATTGCATACAATGAAAGAGATGTTTTGATGTTGCTGAAAAAATATATCCAGGAGGAACTCAGATTTGAACCAGGAGGTATTCTCACAAAGTCCAGTAAAATACTATCAGCAAAAGATGCTTTCAGTATTCTTTTAAATGTTGAGAATAAAGATGCACTTGTAACACCACTAGTTTTAATAGAGGATATTCAGTTTAAAAACTTAAAGTCAGTAGAAGATTATTTTTGTCACACTCAACTAAAAATGTTTGAGCGTGTCAGACAACTTGGACTGGAAAATTTACCAGAAGACATCAAAAATTTTAATGAATATTGGTTACCAGAGTTTAGAAAAGGGCTGGATCAAGACGAGGAATCTTTTCTTGAACAACGAACAACTTTAAAAAAGATCATTGGAACACTCAATAACAAGTTTGGAGCAATTTCGCGGACACATACAAAACATCAAGTCATTTTAGGTAAAACTTATTTAAAATAATAAATTTAAGTATCAATCAATATAAGTGATGAAAACATTTAATCTAAAAACTAATCACTCATCTATAATATCCCAACTATATACGAGAAAGGTTTTTGTTCAGAATAATTGCTTAACAGAATAAATTTACAATTTTTAAGGAAACTACAAGATTCGTTTTCTTAAACTATTTTAAATTTATAATAAATTTTACTTCTGACACATAAGAGATTATATTTTCTTTGTCATAGGAAACCCTGGAACAGGAAAGACATTTGTTAGTGGATTAGTTCTCGCCTACACCGTATGTAACAGATTGATATCCTACACGACTAGCCTTGCGTCACGTAGAGCAGACAGCTTGAACGGCGAACATATTCACAAATTGTTTAGAATTGCCGTGAACACTTTAGATCCATTATCGCAGGCTGATCAGGCGCTGGTAAAACTAAACAATGATAATGAGCGACGCACTTTGTTATCACAACTTCAGGTCTTGTTTGTTGAGGAAATAAGTTTGATCAATGCAGAGACGTGGGTGGCCATGGATCACATACTACGCAAACTAAAGAACAATGATTCATCTTTTGGTGGAGTTGCTGTGATAGCAAATGGGGATTGTTGTCAATTACCTAACATAACAGGACAAAACATTTTTACTTCGTCTTCCTTCTTATTTAATTTCGACTATCATTTTTTTAAAAGTTTTGTTCGAATGATAGATCCTGCTGGGCAAGCACTTTTAAAATTAGTTGAAAAACGCCCACTTGAGACAGAAGAAATTGAAAAATGTGTCAATATTATTTCTAAAAACTGTAACTTCGCATCTGATTGGAATTCTATAAGCCAACCTTTCATTATGAAAGTTTTTGGTAAACGTGTAGCAGAAAAAGAATGCTTTAACGAATACTGTGAAAAAATAACAGGAACTGGATTGAATCATACGGTTGTTTATGCCTTAGATGAGGTCTCCCCAAGAAAATCGCACTTATGGCAAACGGGATCATCTCAAGTACGTTGACACAAAAACTTGTTTTCTTCAATTGATTGTTAATGTAAAGACGCTTCACCAATTTCTAATAAAGAATACCATTTACTATTTTCAATCTAACATTTAAACTGTTTTAGGTTACATCGTTCCTGAACAATCAAAATACTGATTACGAAAAGGTAATACTTCATCCAGATGCAGTTTTGCGTGCTACCAGAAATGTACCGGGCTTACATCAAGGACAAACATGTGTTCTCAATTATTCGACAATTACAGATAGTAGTGTTAGCGTTTTCGTTGCTCCGTCGTCGGATGCAATTTCAAATGAGATCGTACTGAATGGATCATATCAATCTTGGTCTCAGGTAACACTTCGAAAATCTGCGGGACACAGCTTTAACTACAAGGGTAACACTGTCAGAAGAGTTCAATTTCCAGTCGTCAATTATATTGCAATGACCATACATAAACTCATGGGGGACACATTCCGATACCTTGCAACAGCTATTTCTCAAGCAGAAAAAAAGTATTCCCTGTGGTTAATATCCCAACTGTATGTTATTTTAAGTAGAGTTCGTTATTTGAAAGATTTGTTTTTTGTTGGGAATAAAGTTCAAACACTGAATACGATCCGGCAACTTCTAAGCAAGAGAAACATGGCTGAAGAGCGGTTGTACAACTTCTTTACATCCCTGAAAAATTCGGAAAACAATCGAGACGGCCCTAATGAAATTGCAACACCGCAGTTTCTGCGAAGTCACTTTAGTGTACCACCAACGGAAAACGGTTTCGTTTATGTTATGGTCAGTGTTGCAAAATTCAGAAGCAGAATCTACTTTGTGTCACAAACAGAAAAAAGTTTATCTGAAGAACTTCGGCGATTAAATTCCACAACTGAAGGAATAAGTCAGTACACACAAATCAACCAACCATGGGCAGTTGGTTTCTTTATATGGGATTTTGTTGATGCAGAAGACAGAGAAGAAGTCTTTAATATTGTGCATTCCATTGATAAAAATCATGACAGTTTGCATTATAATTCGTTTAAACAGAAATGTAAACATGATTTGAAAAATTATACTCATTTGAAAATGATCAATTGTGGTAATATTATTAATATTGATGATAACTGTTGAAGTTTTCGTTTCCTTTGTGGAGTCCTTATTTATTTAATATTTTTAATATATGAGCTTCTCTGCGTTGGACGCACTGCAAAGCGTAAAGGTTTATTTTTATGTCACTAATTATAATTACGTACTTATATCACTGTGAAATAACAAGGTTACTGATTTACACTCATAAATCCTGATTTTAATGAGAGTCGGTTAACATTATTAATAATCTAATTACTATATGAGCTTCTCTGCGTTGGACGCACTGCAAAGCTTAAGGGTTTATTTTTATTTATTATTAAAGATATTTTAGTTGTAAAATTTAAAATAAATAATCATACATTGTAATTTTTTGACTTATTGCTATAAAACAATGTTTATGATTCAGTCTTTTTAAATATTTGAGGAAAAACTAGACAAATCAAATATCCAAAACTTTTTTAAATTTTCTCAGACAAATTTTAGTCAAAAACTCTTGAAACTTTCAGAAGGAAAAAAAATCCAAAAAATTATGGTAGTCATTTTTTTACTCTTATATTCTAAATAAAACCATAAAGATTAATTACTCGGTGAGAAATACAAACGGAAGTAAAAATGATCGTTTTCTTTAGAAAACGGTCATTTTTATAACTCGTCCAAAAGTTTAAGTTCATAAGATAACACCGCAAAAATATATATTTTTTGTTACAGAATTCTTTTTCTATTTACGAAAAAATTAGGTGCAATTATTTATTATAGAAAGCAGCATGACCCATTTCAAGCCCGAAATAACTCGAGCGGAAGCTCAAAAAATCATAAATGACAAATTTGAACGAATATCATTCAATGAACTTTGTGATGTGAATTCGAAAAAACCGCGAAGATTCTTTGTTGAGGCCTGTTATTTGCATGCAGCCAAATCCGCCAAAAAAATGAAGACCTGGCATCCCAACAAAAAAGGCCCTGGAGGAACCGTGAAAGAAACACCATCATGTGATAGGTTTCTTGTGCTGGCTATTACGGGAACCCCACACGTTATTCTCATGTTTACCCAGACACCATACGACACCAAAATTCTCCTCCGATATTCAAACAACATCGCACCAGGACAAATTGTTTATGTTCCGAACCCAGAAGTGAAATCGTTTCTGGAGGATAACGTTGTTGTAACCATGAATAACCCCTTGGTCCCAGTTAAAGATGGTTTCAATGCACAGGTGGTTAACCCACCGAGTAATATGGAGAAAGCTCAGTACGTTGGGTTCGATTTTGTGACAAATACTTTGGATTTGTCATCGGTAGTTCCAGTTGATGGTGTTTGCAGCGGGAAGTTTTGTGATGCACAAAATGAAAGAGAATCCTGCGCATGCATTGTGGCGGACAGTAAACGCCACTGGTCTCTGAAATTCCGGTTCAGCTGCGATGAATTCGAAGAAATGTCTAAGGGCCACGTTAATTTAACT
The DNA here is from genome assembly GCF_963678635.1 of Symsagittifera roscoffensis. Lineage (NCBI taxonomy): Eukaryota > Metazoa > Xenacoelomorpha > Acoela > Convolutidae > Symsagittifera > Symsagittifera roscoffensis. The sequence continues at coordinate 14,838 of NW_026971143.1, forward strand.
TCGAATGCCACAACCTCCATCATGGTTGCATCATCAATAACTAATGTGCCGCTCTGCAACCCCCAAATAGACAGCACCGATATGGAGGATTGTGTAAGAAAAGAATGCTTCTTTCAATTTTTTTTTTAGGAAACACCTTTTTTTTATTAGGAAAAATTCACTCAGTTAAAATTATGTTTAGATATTTCAAATTGTTGAGCTTGTCAATGCTGCTGGTGGATTCCATGTTCAAGGCTGGATGAAACCAGCACTCACTGATGAGGGAGTAACTACACTCAATTTTACAATACATGTATCTGCCCTCAAACCAAAGATTCCTCTGACAAAAACACAAAAAAAATGTGTTTATGGAGGAAAAGGTAAAAAACGATCATTTCAATTCGTATTTCAAAAATAATCACTTGATCTAATTCAAAATTACAATAAAAAGGTATTATTATTTTTTCAGCTATTCAACCGTGTGAACAAAGATGTATACAGTTCTCTGAGGATGATGAGCCTTTGAATAAAGTTTCGAAACCGATAATCTCCGAATCAAGTGATTCTCAAAGAGGCACCAATCAACAAACTAGTGCAGGTCCAGCTAATGCTTTGCAAGGTTTCAATTCCCTGAGAGAAAGACGATCAAAAACTGTTCTGAATGCAGATCGATTGATGACAGAATCACCGGACATGCAAGACAATACAGTGTTTTCTGCAAATACAGCTTTTAACAGACCACCAGCTAGACCAACAACAGCCAATTTGTCTCAACCTATAATGAATGACAATGTCATGCATCATTTAAACCCAGAAAATCTTCAGTCGTACCTTGATGCAGAGCAATTATTAAATGTGAATGCAAACATTCAAAAATTAATGCAACAAAACGACCAATTGAATAATCCAATTGATGGTAACTTGAGCCATGAATCTGATGAATAAAAAATACAAAAATCAAAAACATGCAAACCTTTGAATTTTTACAAAGCAATAATTTAAACCAAAAGAATTGAAGAAGCCTAACAAATATCATGATAAAGTTTAGAATTCTAAATTGGCAAGTATTTAATGTAATAGCAAT
>NW_026971144.1:0-19000 GCF_963678635.1 Symsagittifera roscoffensis
CAGTCGTCTCGCATTCATCCGATGGGCCAGCAGGGTAGGCTCATTATTTAGCCACACAGCCGTACTTATAGTCATTTTGGTAAAAAGATACGCGCTTCTTTATAATTTTCCGAAGTTTTATTTAAAAATTTTGGTTTGCATTTCTAATTGTGACGCATGCCGACTAAATAGTTCATGACAAAATTATTGTCAAATTAATTTAAAATTTCGGCTCTCTCCAGCCCTCAACCCCTTTGGTTTTTTCTGAGATTCATTATACAAAACCCTACTAAAAATTCCATCTGATGGGCGAATCCTTTCGAATTTCCGGCTCTTTTCCAATTCACCCATGCAAAATACCGACTTTTATGTTTGTTTTACGTGTTATTACGGCTAAAAGCGTGACGTGATGTTACGCTGTAAAGTATGAAGAACAATTTGATCACAGTTGTCGATTTGTTCACCAAGCCAAGTTTCATTGCATTATGGCTATGTTTAATAAGCTTTTCAAATTTGAATTTGAAGGGGGGGGGGGGGGGGGGACTGGAAAAGAGCCGAATTTCCCACCAACATCGTAGAATTACAAAATAGCTGCTCAAAAATTGTTCACACGGTATACATTTGTTCGCCTGGTCACGCTGACCTGTTTTAAGGCCGTTTATAACATGAAAAGCCATTTTAAATAGAACTCTATATAATGAATTTCAAAAAAAACAAAGTGGGGGCTCGAAAGAGCCTGATGTTCTAAACTACAATATTACGTGTCACCGTGAACGCGTGAACAAAAATTTACAACAATTCCGCTACAGAAAAAATTGGCGTAAGAACAATTTTTCTGCAATTTCATGATATTAATTTTTCTACTTTCAGAAGCACTTTCCTCAGCTCCTGGATTCCAATTTCAAAGGTTGCAGGTGTAAACTTTACTTCTAGTAAACAAGCTCAATGCTGATGATTATTTAGTGGCTGTACCGTGCTGGTTTGGAGAAGCGGAACAAGAACAGTCTGATCATGGACTTGCGGGACATGAAGGTGCAGCACATTCAGCAGGAGGATGTGAAGACTGAGATTCTGAAGCGGGTGGGGCAGAGGAGAGCGAGTGAGATGGCCACGGCCGACAGCAGACAGTGGAGGAACATCAAGGACCACGTGCACAACATGAGCAGGCAGATGATAGAGGTCAAGTGAGTAGTACATCACTCCGCTCTTTCCAGTTTCTTACCCCATTTGCTACAAATTTGCATACAAATTTGCTCTTTATACTTTTCTACGCCAAATTACGCGTTAAGCCATAATAAAAAGAGCAATTCAAACTTAGAAATTGGTCGGTTGACCTTGCAAATGTTCTAAACGTTTTTTTCGAAACTACAAAGAAAAGATCAAACAATAAAAAGTTTGAATGACAAAATTACGAATGTAACCCCTCAAATTGAATCAAGCCTCAAATAAATTCAAAACTACGGCAAATTCGTAAGCCTTGATAAATTGATAATCTCTGATTGTTATCAAAAATTCTCAGATAATTTCCCATACTGAGTAATTATTTCAGACGTTTAAAAAAAAGCGATTCTTCCTTGATTTTTTTTGTTATCAATTTGAGTTTTTGTTATTATGATGGAAACCGACAATTGAACTCAGCTTCAGGTTTCTGCAACCCAAGAGGTATCCGTCAGTAAAAATACGGGAGATAAAGAAGTGAGTAATATGGAAACGGAACTGTTATTTTTGCGGGAAAAAGTTGAAAAACAAGAATGTGAAATTACGGGTCTTAAACTTAAGCAGTTAAACATAGATACCAGTCTGCGAGCTCAGGAAAGGTATACTAGCAAGGATAGTGTGCTTGTATGGAAACCGCCGTTCGATGCAAGGGCAGTAGATGACGTTACGGATGCGATAAGTGATTTTTTCAGGACAAGTCTGAAAGTTAACATTTCTCGTGGGGGAATTAAAGCTTGTCACATGTATATGGGAAATTACGGAAATAATATGCCCACTATCATTTGCAAGTTTGTATACTTCGACGATAAGCACGCTGGATACAAGGCCAGGAGGAATCTGAAATATCAGAAAAACATTTTAAAAAAGCGTAACATATATAATACGGAACGTCTTCCTGAACGAGAGGCAATAATTAAGAAAGCGGCCAATGATATGGACTTAAAAACTACCACTCATAACTGCATCGTATCAGTGCTTGTCCATAAGGAAAAGCGTCGGGGCGAAACAAAGTTTAGGCGAGTTGACGCAGTAGATGAATTGCAAACGATTAATGCTGTAAAGTGAAAAAAAAAACGAATCTACACCGACTCTCGTCATGACAACAATGAAGGGGAATCCCCTGCAAACAAAAAACCAACTCATTGATTGGATTTTGAACGGATAAGGTGTGCCGCCTGTTATAATTTGACAAAAAAAAACACAAAATGAATTGAATTATACTGTCAAGCATATAAACTGCTATTCTAGCCCAAAGTGGTTATGTTTGTGACAAAACATGTTGAATTACTCTCTGTTATTATTCCCCTTAGGCGGACTACAAAATAGCAAAACACGAGTGACAAAAATCGATTTTAATTTTTTCTATTTTTTTATCGTATAATTTTTTCTTTCTTAAAAATATTTTTTTGCGTTTCGTTTTCATATTTTTCTTAACTTAGGAAATATCAGCAAACAAATAAATGATTATTCTCTAACAAGACCTTAGGTTAGTTTGTGTGATTTCCGCACTGCTGGTCTAAAACCTAATAAAGACGAACAGTACAAGTAGTCTTCCTTTAAAAAAGAAAAACCAATAATAAGTTGGTGCGATTTCCGCGCTGCTTTGTGGTTAATTAAACTAAATTATTTTTTATTTTCTTTTAAAACAAAACTAGAATAAGACCAAAAAAATTTATCCTGCTCTTTTAGTTCCCAGAGCTTGCGTGATTTCCGCACTGCTCTTGCGATCTTTAATTGTAGATGCTGAAAATGAGGAAAACAATGAAAATAAAATGGAAAAGTTCAGGAAAAAGGAAAAGTATGTAAGCTGAAAAAGGAAAAGAAGGAGGCGAGGGATTGGAGGGGAAATTAAAGAACCCTATACGTGTATAGTATTGAAAGCTAGCAATATTCCTATTTTTGCGAAGAAAAAGAATATTCTAGACAAGGAGGAGAAACTACCTAGAGTTTGTGCGAGTACCGCACTGCCCTGGGTGGCTTCTGATTTCTGACAACTCATTGATCTTCACAAATTGGTTAAATTTTCAACTAATTAAGAAACCACGCGAGAAATACATTGTACACAGAACATATGGTTAACAGAGACATGGAGAAAACAAATTCTGAAACTTTTTCAGTGTTTTTACAAAACATCAGATCACTGCCCCGAAACTTTGAAGAATTGGAATTAGAAATAGAACAGTTGGCCCAACGTCCAGATATCATTTGTTTAAATGAAACCTGGCTCAAAAATAACTCTGACAATAATATTTTTCAAATTCAAGGATACGAACCTCTCTATAGTTGCGCTAGAATTAAACGAGGAGGAGGTATTGGCATATATTTTAACACTGGGTCAGATCATAGGATAATAAAACAAAAAAAAGATAACAATATCCAAATCTTGTCAGCTCTAATAAAAACACAAATAAAACAGAAAATTGTAGTAATCTGTGTTTACATTCCACCAAACTTTCTAAACAACGCTACCTTCGAAAGCATGCAAAATTATTTGGATGGATTAACGCTAGGGCCTGAAACTGATCACATAGTTTGTGGTGATTTCAACGTAAATTTTCTGTTAAACTCGACAAAGCGGAAAACAATTGAGGATAATATGATAGGAAATGGCATGTTAGAAAAGAAAATGAGCTGCCTCCCAACAAGAGTGACAGAACGTAGTAGCACTTTAATTGACTTTTTTTTTTCTGTACATCAAGTTTCTCAACCAAAACCATCAAAAATTCAGTGTCTGATCATTTTGATGTTGAGTTTTTTTCAAATTTTCCGAAAAAGGACGTTTTTACTGAAAAAAGTTTGCTAGAAACTGGAACAAGTTGAAACAAAGGGATATAAGTGAAAAGTTACGTTTTTATTTGCAACATGAGATTGGCAAATGTATGCAGTTATAGAATCCCGAAGGCCCTCAAATGTCTTCTAAGATTTTAGAAAAATAACTTCGATCCTTATGAAGGCAGTTGATAGTTATTTTCCAAAGCGTTTACTAGTGCAAGCAAAAAGACATCCATGGATTGACAATGAAGTAAAAAATGCAGCAAAAAAGCGACGGTTACGACAAGAGTTTTTGAATATTAAGACAACGGTTGCCCGGAATAAGTATAGTTCCCAGAATAAAATTGTCAAAAATCTAATCATCCGTACAAAACGAAAATACTATCAAAATAAACTAATGCTTGAGTCTAATTGTAAAACGAAAACTTTTTTCAAAATTTTTAAGGAAATGAAAGGTAAAGGGAAACATTCTAAATCTTTAAATCTATCTAACGGGAACGCTGAGCATTTTAATGAATACTTCGCAAATATTGGCGCCAGACTTACACAGAGCAAACCAAACTGCATGGAAAATAATGTTATACGTCAGCAGCAATCGTTGTTTTTGAAAAAAATTGATTTAGTTGAAGTCATTGAAGTCATCGAAATTTAAAAAATATATATAGAACAGATTGCTATGATATCAACACTGTTCTCGTCAAGCATTTAAAAACTACACTAGCAGGTTCTTTGACTGAAGTTTTTAATGACTGCCTAACCTCAGGAGTCTATCCAAATTGTTAAAAAATTGCAAAAATTGTTCCAATTTTCAAGGAGGGAGACATCGATGACCACTCAGACTATAGACCAATTTCGCTTCTTCCAGTTCTGGGCAAAACTTTTGAGCGTATAGTTTTTAAACGAGCCCAATCATATGTAGACAAGTTTAATATCATCCGAAACACTCAGTTTGGCTCCAGATCAAATAGAAGCACTGTTGACGCCATCCTTACATTGTTGGAAGAAGTTTCAACATCGCTATCGAACAAAAAACTAACTGTTCAGAATACGTTTTTAGACCTAACAAAGGCTTTTGACACAGTTGATCACTCTAATCTGTTAATAAAGTTGGAACAAATGGGATTCAGAGGGCCTGTCTTAAATCTATTGGAATCTTACCTTGACAATCGCTATCAGTACATTGAAACTAACTCTTTTAAGACCGAACTTAAACTGGTATCCTTTGGTGTACTCAAGGATCTATCCTTAGCCCACTTTTGTTCATATTATACATAAACGATCTACAAATAGCCACAAAAAACACAGGGGTACTTTTGTATGCTGATGACACTGTTCTGAAATCCACAAACAACAAAGACTATATTGCTTTTGCACATAGATCAGCTTTGCTTGAAGTAAATGATTGGTTAGACAAGAACAAACTGACACTGAATGTCAAAAAAACCAAGACCATGAGATACTGTCGGAGCACGAAAACTGAAGAACGACCAGTAAATTATTTTTTAAATGACACCCAAATAGAAGATGTTGAATGTTTTAAATATCTTGGAATTCTCCTTGACTGTAAATTGAATTTTCATCAGCATATTGATAAAGTAAAGAACAAAATTTTGCAATTCTGTGGAGTGTTTTTTCAATTGAGAAAGTTTCTAACTGGACAGCAATTAATATTTGCGTATAAAACTTACGTGCAACCAATCATCCAATATGGAGTTTTAGCTTATGCAAATACCGACAAAACCAAACTGTTAGAACTGGAAATGAAAATCAGAAGGCTAATCAGAATAATTTTTTATAAACACAGGATGAATTCAATCACTGAAATAATGCATGATAACAAAATATAAACCGTAAGAGAGTTTTTGGCTTACGAAGTTCTGAAATTAACCGGAAAAATTATTCGAAAAGAGTGCCAAGTTGAAACCTTGAGATATTCTATTACTGAGCAAGAATTGAACGTGATATTTTCAAAGCAAAAAACTAAATCAAAAGTTAGCTATAAACAGAAATAAATTCAACAGAGGTTCGATTACACCTAAAATTAGAAAAATGTTCAACTTCGTAATAAGTTTTTCCCCAACCTGGTCAATTTCTTGAAAGGGGCTTCTCGGTTTCAATTAAATAGTTTTAATCATAAATTTTTGGATAGTTACATTCTAGGAAAAACGATTTTACTGGGCATGCTTTGAGACTTTTTTTGATCAATAAGTAGAACTTGTTTCTGTTGGTTTCTAAGTTATGGGTAGAAAAGACTATCTGAGAAAACTAAATTAATTTTTTTATAGAGAATGGTTTAAAGGTGCGAATAAAGAGGTTTTACGTTTAAAAAATGGTTACCGGTAGAAAATCTATTGCATTGGATTAAAGAATTTAGGTAATTTTTTTGTTTTCCGCTTAATGAGACACCTGAAAACGGGCCTTGTTGGGTTAATGGTGTTCTCCCGAACGATTCTAGTTTGATTTTATAAATTTTTTTAAATAACTTTGTAACTAGATATCGTTTGGAAACAATTTATTATTATTATTATAATAAAACATGGCTCTTGTCCAGTACCTCCCCTTGTAAAATTAAATTTTAAAGCTGTTCACACGTCGAATTGAATGTGAGAAAAGTTGTAGAAATTTCAGAAAAAGATGGGGACTGCCCGGGTCGAGGTCCCAGACTCATGTCCAGACTTTAAGGGTCGCGCCACATCCAGATTTAGACCCAAATTGCCTTGGCGCGCAGTGAGCCGCGAAAGTCTGGACATACCAAAATTTGGTCGCAAAAGTCTGGAAATGCCAGATTTTGGTCGCCAAAGTCTGGACATGCCTAATTTTGGTCTGGAAAATCTTGACATGCCAAAATTTTGTCGCGAAAGTCTGGACATGAGTCTGGGACCTCGACCCGGGTGGAAAAGCCAGCCACTCTTCACAAATAGCGCCCCCTTTTACGTCCCTTATTTTCAACTTCCGGCTCTTTTCCAGTTCCCCCCCACCTTTCAAAATACCGAGTTTTATGTTTGTTTTACGTGTAATTACGGCTAAATGCGTGATGTTACGCTGTAAAAAATGAAGAACAAATTTGTTCTCAATTGTCGAATTGTTCACCACGCCAAATTTCATTGCATTATGACAATATTATATAAGTTTTTCAAAATTGATTTTGAAAGGGGGGAACTGGAAAAGAGCCCAACTTCCTCCCCCATCCCGAAAAGAATCGGCTAATTTTCCACTTTCCCCAGCTTTTCAAAACTTCTATTTGAATGGCCTAATTATTAGTCAGCATGCCAATTTTGTAACAATCGGACAACGTGAACAAAAACATTCGCAGTAGGGACGGGGGGAGTAAAACAGACCCAAAGAAACGGGCTTTTTTCCCTTTTCTCCCCTCATTGATTTTCAGTTTTGACAATCAAACTTAACGTTGTCATATTGCAATGAAATGATGCATGCATAACAGACTAACTAATGTAAATGCATTTAAACTTCATACCGGGTGCTCAATCATATAAACACGTAGAACAACCGAAAAAATGGAAAGTTTGAAATGTGGGCGGAAAGAGTTGAAAAGAGCCAAAAAACGTTCCAAAGCATATGGCGCAAAACACTTCAATTAACATTCCAGGTCGAGGTGCTCACTTTATGTTTTGACTTTCAAAGTCGAGCACATGTCAGTGCTTGACCGAAAAAGAATAGACGGGACAGGTGTTAAGGTCGAGCACAAACTGGAAATAAACATCGAACACGGTCGAAACGTACCTCGCGCATGGTCGAACACTAACTCGCGCACGGACGAAGCATACTTCGCACACAGATGAAACAGACCTCGAGTAGGGTCAATACATATCTCGAGCACGGTCGAAACCTACCTCGAACACGGACGAAACATACCTCGCGCACGGTCAAAATATAATTTGCGCACGGTCGAAACCCACCTCGAGCATCGAGAATGGACGAAACGTACCTAGTGCTCGGATGAAACATCCCGGGATGACCAAAAATACTAGTCATACAATTTCCATATATGGAAAAATGCTAGTCATACACTTTCCATACAATTCCATACGTACAGAAAATTGCATGAAAGGTCTATGATTAGTATTTTTTCATCTATGGAAATTGTATGACTAGCATTTTTCCATAAACCAAAAATATTGATTTTTTACATTTTAATTTCTGAAAATTTTTTGGTTGTGTTCGTAACCGAACACAAATGACATAAACCTTGATTATTCAAACGTAATAACCAACGGTTTGGCCGTCTCGCATTAAAAATGCATTGGAAACAGCCTGATATGTGTTACTTCTGTCTCAGACAAATAATATTAGGAAAGTAATGAGCTTTTAATTTTTGGCAATAATTTTCAAAGACGATTATTTCTAAAATTTGAATTTTTAAATTACCAGACATTGATCAAGGCATACAAAAACATGTCAGACAAAAGAAAGAATAGTTTTAAGCGTTTCTGAAAAAAGTTATGAAGAGAAAAGGAAAAAAATCGAATACTAGTATATCCAGGACTCCGTTATACACACAAAAAATTTAAAAAATGTTTGTTTGAATACGAAAATCAATTTGCGGTTGAAAAAAAAACACAAAAATTTTTGGGGGCAATTTCAAAAATACTTGAAAAAATTTTGTCGTCGCCATCAAAAAAATGCTGGTCATATAATTTCCATATATGGAAATTGTATGACTAGTGTTTTTTTTCAGAAAACAAAAATGAAAAAAGTCAACGTTTTCAGTCGTAGCAGCCCAAAAAACGCTTAAATGTTTTGCTAGCAGTTGAATTGATTGTTCAAACCTTTTTTTGCACAAAAAAAAATTTAAAAAAAATTCTAATCATACAATTTCCACATATGGAAATTGTATGGTTAGCATTTTTTTTTTCATACCATTTTTTTTCCTTTTTTTAAAAAGAGATACCAATTTCGATACCAAAACAACTATAAAATACCTTTGAAATTCGATTAAAATCATTTTGCAAAAAAGTATGAAATTTGTATGACTAGCATTTTTCCATAGACTAAGTGTATGAAATTGTATGATTAGCATTTTCGGTCTATGGAGGTCAACCCGGGATACCTTGCACGCAGACGAAACATACCTGGCGCACGGTCTAAACTTTCTTCGAACATGGTCGAAACACACTTAGAAGCATACCTCGAGCACGGACGAAACATACCTCGAGCTCGGTCGAAACATACCTCGCGCGCGGTCAAAACCTACCTCGCGCTTGGTCGAATCATGTCAATAAAAACTTTGCTTCAGCTCAAATTGCGAACCAGTATTCCAAAAGATAGAAAAAGCAGCCCAGAAACAGTTAATCTCTACATAGCATATAAATGGCTAATTACTCTAAAAACTCCTTTTGAAAAAAACATCAGAACTTTGAATTTTGGAGGATAGCTCATGTGTCGAAACATACACAGTTTCAGCCGAGCAAACATGTCTTGCTTGGGTCGAGCACGGTCGAGCACGGCCGAAACACGTCGAATTTCAGTAGAGACGGTCGAAATATATCTTGCTTGGAAAGTCGAGAGCGGTCAAGCACATTTGTTTTGGTCGAGCACGGTCGAAACATCTGAGTTTTGGTCGAGCACGGTCGAAACATCTGAGTTTTGGTCGAGCACGGTCGAAACATCTGAGTTTTGGTCGAGCACGGTCGAAACATCTGAGTTTTGGTCGAGCACGGTCGAAACATCTGAGTTTTGGTCGAGCACGGTCGAAACATCTGAGTTTTGGTCGAGCACGGTCAAAACATCTGAGTTTTGGTCGAGCACGGTCGAAACATCTGAGTTTTGGTCGAGCACGGTCGAAACATCTGAGTTTTGGTCGAGTTGGTCGAAACATCTGAGTTTTGGTCGAGCACGGTCGAAACATTTGAGTTTTGGTCGAGTTGGTCGAAACGTTCTATTAGGAACCATGAGATGTTGTTGATGTTGATTAGGGCCCTGTGTGACAGTGCGGATGCGGATGGGATCATTGAGAAGTATTTTGAGGTGGAGGAACAGAACCAGGCGAGGATGAGTCTCTTGTTGGAACAGGAGGCACAGATGGACAAGCTCAAGAAGGAGATCAAGTGAGCACACTTTGAAAACTGACATCTAACGACAGGCTGTTTATTTTGACTCTTTCCTTTTTTTAAGCCTTACCTTTTTGTGGATTAGAGACACGGTTGCAGTAAGAAGTGGTTGGTTGTGAGGTTGGCGGGGGAATTGGTTGGATGGGGACGGGAGGGGAGGAAATCTATTTTTTTAAAATTTAATGTTGACGAAAAAAAGAAATAATTTTGGGCAAGGAAAAAAAACTTTTTGATATTCCGTTCAGCAGAAACTGCAGAAATGATCCTTTCTGGTTGGATGTTGAGTATTAAAATGATTATTGTATCTTTGTTGATTTGAAGTGAGCTCCAAACTGGAGTACGTCGAATGACAGTGACGGGCAAAGTGTGTGACCGCGACTCCTGTGACACCTCGGAGCATACAGGGGCCGAGTCATCCACCCTCGGGGAAATGCAACCTCCTCGCAACCGACAAATGCAGACACGGTTTGAGCTGAATCATTCTCGTTCGTAATTCGTAAATCGAAACTTGAATCTGCCCAGATAGTTTTTACCGTAAACTCTATATGAAATGCTTGCGTCTTTCTTCTACTTTTTCTATTGCTTACAGATTTTGAATTTCAGCAAAGTAGGGGAGAGCAGATTTTCATAACAATTTGATAATTTAGATGAGTCCTTCAAAAATTATATAAGGAACTTTATCTTCTATCGTTTTTACATCAATATGTTCGACCACTGAAAGTGGGGAGAAACGGTGCATTAAGTTATGCAGAAGGCCGAGGAATCCGCAACAGTCCCACTTTTTTTAAATCTTAAAACAGTTTTGGAATTCACAAACGACCTGTAAAACACCGTATTGCTTAAACTTGCTCTATAAGCAAACAAAATAGTCGAATTGTGGAATTCGCAAATCAGTTTGTAGAATCCTGAACAATTTGCGAAAACCAAAAGCAAATAATATTCATTACATTGTAGATTTCACTTTTGAGGAATCCGTTTATTTTTGCGGAATCCGCTTACAATTTATGAAATTAACCTAAATCCTTTCATTATATTACATTTTTTTTACAGAAACTGCTGATGTTTGCGCATTGCGCACACATTTTTCATAATTTGCTTACATTTGCAGAACCTAGAACATTTAACTCTAATCGCTCACTTTGAATCCACTTATTTGTGAACATAAATTACCCGGTTGAGCTCACATTGAAAATTGAGGATAACAAAGAGAAAAAAACAGCGATGAATTCTTGATATTCCTTGCCACAATAGCAAATTTTATCGATAGATTATCGCTAATTTGGCTAATTTTCTGCGATTAAAACAGCAATAAAAAACCTATATAAAATGAACCTATCGCGCATCCATTAGCTTTGTCACCTTTGTTGACTTGTATGCTACCTCTGCACCATCAAGTTTTTAATCTTCTCAAGTTAAAGGGCTTATCAACTAAAACTCTCATTTGAAAGCTACTAGAATGAGTTCAAACTAAAAAAAATTTAAATGTTGTTTTTCTACAGAATCACTACAGAAATAGCTCTGAAATATCGCAGGTCTGGCTATGCAAAAAACTCTGAATTACAAATGAATCAGCGATGGAAAATAGCGATTGCGGGAGTACTACAATAAAAGCGATAATTAACGGTGGGACTTCAACCCCGGTACGTTACAATTTTTCTGCGCGGAATCTCTGTAAAAAGTATTATTGAACATTTGAAACATGTTTAAAAGTTTGTCTCTGGATCCCAGGGACCTACACTCACTATATGGTTCGCCTATCTAGTTCTCAATTTTGCCTCGTAAAGTTTCAGCTTCATAAATTACCAACCCATTCCGATTATCTTTCCAACTTTTGTGAAGTTATTTTTTGCTTATGATTGCAACCCCGGTCGCGTTGTTCGTTTTCAGCTTCAACTCAATCAATCAGAGACGGACAGCCTTTGAACGCAAATCAATGGTCCAAGCAGGGGCGGATATAGGGGGGGGGGGAGCGGATGCCCCTCTCAGGGACTCGACCCCCTGCTGTTGTTGTTGAATATGATATACATCAGCGGGGAATGCTTTTTGGCAATGTCCTCGCTGCCAACGTTAACGTCTCGGTCGGGTATTGGGTAAGAAAGTCAAGGTCGGTGTTGATGGTTCCAAATAACTCCTGTCTAGTAGCTGCGGTGCCAGGGCACTCTAGCCAGTGTTCAACAGTGTCTCTTACTTGGTTGCATTGTCTACATGAGGGGTCTATTGTCGGGTCCATCAGGTTCTTGTACGCTGAGAAGGCCATGCAGTGGCCCGACCGTAGTCTTGCTAGCAGAACCGCGTCCTTCCTTGTTTTGATAGCCTCCTTGTCTCTCACTCGGGAATGGTTGGAGTACACGGCCGCTATCCTGTGTTGAGAGGGGTCTCCGTCATTTCGTTGCCGGGTATGGAGACATGTCCGGGTACCCATTGGATGATCGTGTGTGCTCCAGCGCGGTTAAGGGAGGACCTGACGTTCTCGGTGTCCTTGGAGCTGTTCGAAATGGCCTCAACTAGAGATTGACTGTCTGTGCAAATCATGACCTTGTTGTCCCCTGCTCTCGTATTCGTCTCGATCCTTTTGGCTGCTTCCTGCAGGGCTTCTCGCTCTTCTTCGTTAGAGGAGGTTAGGGTGCGTCCTCTGTTCTTGATCTCCTGTACCACCTCTGGCTTGCGGGGGTCGCCTGTCGTGACTACAACTGCAGAGCCATCGTCTCTGGTTCCGTCCGCCGCGGAGCCATCCGTGTAGATCACAAACTCAGGACAGGTGTCGTTGATGGTGTTGACGGCCTTTTCTACACTGTTGTTGCTTCTGTTTTCTCCCCTCAGCTTGGGAAAGGCGGCCCGCCGTTGTCTCTCTTCTATCCAAGGGTCCCCTGTTGTACTAATTTGAGATATCTATATTTGGTGACGGACCCTAAAGTTTTCCTAAGGGTTCCTTGGGCGCCAATATATACTAATTTTGAGAGGGATGCGCGCGCCAAAAAACCCATTTTTTTTAATCAAAATTTTCCGAAAGTTGCCTAAAAATGCCTTTTTGGGCCTATTTTTTCAAAATTTTGTGCAGAAAATTTTTACCAAAACGGGGCCTTTTTAATGCTTTGGAAGATCGGACATTCAGTTCGAACGAGAAAATCCTAGATCCGCCCTGGGTCTGAGATATATTTTTTCGCCAATTTAGTTGAACACATATTTGAAACACAGTCAATGTCAAAGTCGAGCACAAAATCGAATTTTAATCAAAAATAGCTTCGAACTATGGGAATGTACATAATCAATATGTATTCAAAAACCATTTTAACGCATAGTTGAACTCAAAAGTAGAACTGCACGTAGACAAGTGCTGCTGCTGCGAAATTAAGGTTTTCGATATTTTAGAAATTCCATATCTGACTGTGAAGATTTTTTAAAAAAGACTTCGTATTACTTGGAGAAATAAAGCTGAAAGTCTCGGATCATTTTAGTAGATAATTTTTTAAAATATTTTAATTGCTTAAGAACTTCGTTTAGACGCTTTAACTGTTCGTAGCTCAGATATCTTTAACTTTTTTAGCATAAGTGACTTTATACTGTCTTAATTTTTGATACTTTTGATTGCTTTAGTGGTGTTGATTTTTTAAATTTGTTTTAAATACTTTTTTCAGTGTTTTTAGCTTATCTAACTTTATATTTTTAGTGTAGACATAATTAGGTCTTTTGGCTCAGAAAACTTAGCTCCTCTTATTTTAGACAAATTTAGAAATAATTATCTTTATTTTGGACAATTTTAAGTTGTTTCAGCTCATATAATTTTAAATCAAGTTTGCTAAAAATAACTTGAGATTTTTTCAATTTCGGCAATTTTAGATCTTTTCAGCTCTTTTCATCTGATTTTTTTTTCAGTCTAGGTAATTTAAAAAAATATTGTTAAGGTCATTACAAGTTGAGGTAATTTAGAAAAAATAAAGGTCGAAAGAGTACATGTCTTGACAAAAGTGTAAAGGTCACAAAAAAGTTGATTATATTCAAGTTTCAAAGGTGGATTTCAATTTTTAGATTCCCAAGCGGAATAAAACGTTACCCAATGATCCAGTTTTCTCGAATTGGGTTTTTTTCCGCTTAAAAGTGTCAACCGTATTTTTTTCTGGAAATTTTGAAACTGTGTTACCAGGGCCCAATCGGGGTTGGCGATGGGTGGTGGTGGTCATGGTGGTGGATCTGGAAGTATGGGCAGAAGGCGGTCCACCCAGATCACTCTGGAGAAGAGGAGGGCCACTCTGAACAGCCAGAAGCAGGACCTCCGCAGGGTGTATGACAAGATCCAGCAGTGCCTGGAGACAGCCGGCGGAGTCAGCGACTGTCTCGCTAATAGACTGGGTGAGAAGAGCTGGTATAAACTTACCCATTGAATGGAATTTAGGGGAAATATTTCCAAAAAACTATCCTTGTTTGCAGGCTATATAATTCTGAAAGGTTGCCGATTATGAATCGATTCAATATGGGTTCCAGTGTTTTTTAAACGATTGAAACTCATTTTAAATTAGTTTTTTTGGTCGCGAAGACACGGTAATCGATTCTAATGAGACATGTTCCAAAGTAGCCGTATACGGCGCACAGACAATTCGGCCAAAGACAACTCAGCCAATTTGAAATTCAGACAATTCAGCCAAAAATATACAGACAATTCAGCCTGAGACAATTAAGCCAGTTTTAGAAAACGCTAGATTCGAAATAAAAATATCGGAATTGGAGTTATTTCTTGGTTTAAGATCGCCGGTTTAAGATCGCCGGTTTAAACTTCGCGGCGATAACCGGCTCTAAATTTTTCATAGAGTCTGTGATATCCTATGAGGTATCGCTATGGAAAATTAATTTGTAATTCAAGAATGTATTAAATTCGGCTTGAATTAATTGTTTTTTTCTTTTGTTTTTATGGCTACTGAGAGTAGTCCAGCAGTTGTTACTCTGAGCTCTCAGCTGCGTGTCAATGTCTCTGATCTGATGACCTTGGACACATCTTAACAATAAAAATTAATGGCACTGAAGGTTATAGTTACACCATTCAATTACTGCTATAGCAGTGGCTGTATGACATACCCCATCGATTGCAAATAAATTTTTCTGATTTAAGAAAAAAATTATATTATCAAGAGTTTTAAACACTCAGATCTTTGTCCCCTAGCTGCTGGCTGACTTTGTCCCCTAAGTTCGTCTGCGACTTTTTGCACTCCCTTCTTGAGAAGTTTTTTTTCCGTTCTGCCGGTGCCAAATTCCTATTCTGAAAGGTGTCCAGAATATCTTCCGGTCTGGTGGACACATCGATCTTTTTCAATTTAGCTTTTTGTTTGTTCTTAGGCGTGGAGCTTGATTGTACGTCTTTGTCCGGGGTACTAATTGCAGGAGCAGTTTGTTTTGTCGATGTTTCCGGCTGATTGACTTGATTCTTGTTTCTTGATTGTTTCTCTGTTTTCTGTATTAAGACTTCCTCCTGAATTTTCGGACCGGCTATCGAACTAGTTCCTCCTGTATTTGGTTTAGCTGTTTTGATGGCCAAACTTAGACCCCCTCATTCGGTGTCTTTTGAGGTTATGACTGTTTCGCTCCGTTGAAATTGGTCAATCGGATTTACAAAGTCAGCTAATTCCACCTGCCGTCGCAGTTCTTCATCTGAGCCGATTTTCTCAAGAATTTCTGGAGAGCTGTTTCGTTGCAACTTTTTTTTCGGTTCCGCCGATGGGCTTTTCTTTTGTTTTTTGTCCTGTGGTAGACTATTCTTCGCCTAAGCGATATCCGATTTTCGATAGATCGACCCTACCGACGTTCTTGCTGCTGATTTTGATTCCGTTACTATTTTCCCCTTCAACGGTTTCATGAGCACCTGACCACTCTTTCGTGAGTCGTCTTTTTGCAAAATTGTCTTTTTCGTCGACTGTATGCCTTCTTCTTCTTCTTTGTCCTCGATGAATCCTTTTTCCCAATAGTAGATCAATTCTTTCCTTAGCTCCGGGTTAGATTGTCCCGTTTCGTCAACGGTTTTTCGAATATTGTTAGTCGCCGCGTCTCTGCGCTACTCGTTCCAACGAGCGTTTGCCTCTAGTAGCTCTTTGAAAGCTTTTGTTCTCTGACGGTCTCAATCCGAGTGCACTTGCTGCTTGTACAGTGGGCTGGTGTCCCGGCTGAGGTCCCCCTCCTGACTATCTTTAAACTCTCCCTGGATTGATCGATCCTCCGTTTGAGTTGTGATGCTGAGAAGGCCGATCGTTCCAAGTGCTGTTTGTCATATCTGGTGCAACTACGGCACTCTTCCGCTAGATTCACTGTGTCCTTATGCATGAGCGGCCACCACAGATATTGTGAGACTTCCAGCCTGGCTTTCTGACCCGGATGAGCCCGGTGGATTCTCTTGAGCACTGCTTGTCTCAATTGCAGTGGTACTGCCAGCCGGTCGTTTACCAGTATGCAGTCGTCTTGTACTGCCATCTGTGACCACGGCGGATTAGTATAGGATCCCATCAGCTCAAATCCTTGTTTGTCTACATGTTCAATGACTCGTCTCAGCCGATCCATCCAAGTATCCTCTGAGGTCAGTTCTGCGAGAAGGCTTTTGTCAAACAATTTTGAAAGATTATCTAGTGTATCTTCCGTTTGCTGCTTTTGCAGCTTCTTGTCTTCTTTCGGCTTATGTGCTTGTCGTTTTGGTGGTTCTATTGCGCACACTTCTTGTTCTTCGTCCATATCGGCAGTGATCGTAAGGTCCACTTCGATTACCTGTACATCGCTCAATTTTTTTCTCTGATTGGGCCGGCACGATGCTTATTGGTACTGGTACGCTCTCTTCCTTATCTGTCACTACTATTTCTCAATTGATGTTCTGCGGAGTGCTCGACTCCCCCCCTCAAATCAATTCACTATTATTGGCTGATTTGTCTCTGGCTGAAATGTCGGCATATTTTTGGCTGAATTGTTTGAATTTCAAATCGGCTGAATTGTCTTTGGCCGAATTGTCTGGACGCGGCCATATATATCGAATACTTAACTTATCTAAAATTTTAACTCGTAATTTACAAAACTGAAAAGATTATTCAAAAGCTTACAAAAGCGGCTGGTCTTTATGAATAACACAAGCATGAGATAATTTAGTACTTTTGGTTTGAAATTTGTTTTAGTACTGTTAGAAATTTTTTCAGGAAATCTTAATTCAAAATGTTTTTTGATGTTTTGAACTTCAATAAAAAAAGCGTAAGCAAGTGAACAAAGTAATACATTATTTCTAATGTGTAAATTACCGTACCAACAATTTTTCGAGACTTTCTGCTGTGATTTTAAAAAGAGTTTGGAAACGGGAAAAAAGCGCTAAGTTCAGATGATAAAAGCACTAAAAATAAATCATGATGTTAGTTTCGACTAACTTGTTATGTTTCGGTGTTGCTTTCAGGTCCAGACAAGCAGATCACAGAGAAGACTGTATCGGACTGTCTGGCAAGGCTGAACGAGCGGGTGGATGAACTGCTGATGGTGAAGGCCTACTTCGACTACAGGAAAGCAAACGAACACAGGGCCCATTACCAGCTCAAAGACCACGAGGTAACACACTGAAACCAGTTCTAAACTATTATTTATAAACCAATTATATTATTGATAAATTACCACTATAAAATAATACTAACTAACCAATCATATTCCATCTACAGGCCAAAGGTCTTAACTCAACACCCACTTACACACATAGACACACATACATTTGTTTTCTTTAGTTAATTGGCTTAACCCGAAGGTTAATTATTTAGGGTTAACTAAGCTATGGTTATCTTACAAGAGCTCACCTTGTAAACTGCAGCGCACGCGGGTTTGAACCCGAAATCATTTGAGATCTGTCCTTCTTAGAAACAACAACTTGAATGTCTTGCCTCATTCCGCTTTTACATTGAATATCGGAAGGCCAATATCGGAAGGCCTAGTTGAAAGCTGCAAAGATTGAGACAAAACAACAGATAAAATGACAGCTAAAAATGTGCTACTTTATGTGAAAACGAATTAATTGCATATAACGAAAAAAATCATAATGAAGGGGAAAACTTCCAAAAATTAGTTATTGCGAACATTTCATGGCTATTTATGACTCTTTTTCCTTTTCTTCCCGGCTGCAATTTTTTAGAGTAATTTTTCTGTTCACATTGTCGGATTGGTACAAAATTTGGCATACGGACTAATTAGGTCATTACACCGCTCGTTACACCATGAAATCGATGCTTATTTATTGAAACTCTGGTAATAGGGGTTTCAGTGTTAATCATGTATACTCTGCTGGTTTCAGGACAGCGGGCCTCCAATTACAAATCCCTTCATTGGCAACTTAGAAAAGAAACAGGCCAAACGGATGAGTCAGAACAGGTAACGCAGTTGATTGGGAGGAGTTGGGGAAGAGTTTTGGGACAGATATGAGTATGTTTTATTGCTCTAAAGAACATCAGAAAAAAAACACGAAGTTCACGCTGTTCAAACAGTAGGTGATCGAACAAGTAATCCCAATTTTTTCAATATAATGCAAATTAACCTATGATTTTGATGGAACTTAATTATGACCTTTTTTTACAGCGCTGAACATTTTTGAAATGGTTTGAATAAATTCTAAAAAAGAAAAATCCCTCAGCATTCTTAAAACATTTCAATATTGAAATAAACAAGACTGCTCGTATCAGGGCGAAGCCCTGAATGTTCTGACTGCCCATTAAGGTTTATGGAGCAGTAATATCATTAAAAAATTAAAAGTAATTAAACAAAATGAAATTTTTTTTTTCAAAAATTTGAAATTATTTTATAAAAATCATCCCCCCACACGCCATAAAAAGTACAAAAGGATAGATTTCGCTACTTGTAACAAACCAATTATGGCAAATAAGCTTCGTTAAACCAATTTGGAACGATTTCTAAGACGGATTAACTCTCCGCTCACGCGTTAGTAGCGCGAAATATATTGCGCGTTAATTGTCCCA
>NW_026971145.1:0-32500 GCF_963678635.1 Symsagittifera roscoffensis
ATAAAAAGCCGAGGCATCAGTGTAGCAAAGTGTAAATAATAAAATTGGTTATAAATTCATTGGTTACATCAAACAAAAACAAAACATCAGAAAACAAGCAATAAACAAAACAAAAAAAACAAAATCGGTTACAGTTCGGAAATTGGTTGATTAAAGTATATGAAGTTTCGGATACTATAGAAAATTAAAGATTTAAGAATTAGGAACAAGCTGGTAATAAAACTTTACAAACAATTTTACAGATAGTCCAATTATACAACGTATATACAGAGTATATACAGTTTCTCTTTCAAGCAATGTGTGAAAAATTAAACTGAAATAAAAAATATAGAACTAGCAAAAACGGTAATCACGCCACGTATTTGTATTAGTACATATAGGATTGTTTCTCAATTCACTCACGTAAAATTCTTTCAATTTTTTCTTGAATTCTGTTTTCGATTTTTCTAAATTGCGCAAAATTTATGGGCAGTGAATTCCATTTTTTAGAAGTCAAATGAAAAAATGATTTTTGTAGAGAAGCAGTCGAACAATGTTTGTCAAAAATAATTTGTTTCGTTCTTTCGTTGAGCTATAATTGGCAGTCGGTAGTCTCAGTGTATTTTCAAAAGCCTTCTTTTTGTTTGTAAGATATTGGTGTAAGTATGTTATACACTTTAACTCAATTCTTTTCTCGATTCCAATGAACGATTTGCTAATGCGAAGAAGGGAAGAAGATTTAAAATTCGATCTGAAATATGTTCTTTTTAGCGCCCAGTTCAACTGTTTCTCCAGAGATAGCATCAAAGTAGCATTAATTTGTTGTAAAAAAAATTGCTGAATAATCTAAATGTGATAAAACAAGACAATGAAGCAAGGCAACTAATGATAATGTCGGCAGTTGTTGTCCAATTGTATCAATAGTTTTAATCCCTTGGGCCATTTTTTGGAGAATTGTTTTGATTTGAGCATGAAAAGATAAACTTGAATCAAGAATTATGCCTAAATATTTGCATTCTGATTTTTTGGCTACATAATGCCCACTAATTACTAGTTTATCAGTATCCACATTTTTGCTATCATTTTTTTTGACAAAATGTTATAAATTCCGATTTAGATGCATTCAGATTCAATTGGTTCTCTGCAAAAAATTCCGTTAGATTATTGAGTGATTTTTGCAATCGATTCAAAGCATCCTCAGAAATTATAGAAGAGGAAAAAACCATACAGTCGTCAGCATATTGAACTAAAGTACAACCCTCATATAATCGCTCTTGTATGTCATTAACATAAATATTGAACAACAACGGACCAAGTACCGTTCCTTGTGGGACACCTCGTTTTATTTCAATCCAGTCTGAAAAAATTCCATTGACGTTTACTCTTTGAATACGTTTGTTTAGGAAGCTAGCAATTAAAGCATTTGCTCCATTTGAAAAACCGAGAGAAAGCATTTTTTCAATTAAAACTTCATGCGAAATAGAATCAAAAGCCTTGGACAGATCTAATAAAGCTGCATGTACGATTTTTTTTTAATCTATTTGATTTCGAATACTTTCTGTCACATAAACAAGAGCATCTTGTGTTGAAATGTTTTTGCGAAATCCGAATTGAAATGGTGTCATTATTTGAAATTTGTCAAGATGTTCTGTTATTTGGGCATGTAAAATTTTTTCAAAAATTTTAGAAAAAGCACAAGTTATTGATATTGGCCGATAATTTTTTGCATCCATTGGGTCATCTTTTTTGAACAAAGGGGTTACGTTTGCTTTTTTCAGTTCGATCGGGAAAATGTTCTCATCTAAGCAAGTATTTATGACAAAAGTTAAATGTGGAACTATAACTGATTGACCGTCAATGATTGCCCAAGCAGGTACGGTACAAGGTCCGAGAGGTTTTCCAACATTGATTTTTCGAACTATATCAAAGCATTGCTTCACTGTAATGTGTTGAAAATGAAAAGATGCAGATTCAGAGGCAGATTTGTTGTAATTCGGAGGCTTTTTAGCGCCGAAAAATTCGCCTAAGTTTGAAAAAATATAATTTAAATGATTGGCAATTTTTTTGTCTTGGGTTATCATTTCACTGAAGGAATTTCGTAGAACTGTAATTCGATGGTTGCCAGAACATGTACCTCTAACTTGGTTAATATATTTCCATTTTTGTTGGATAGTGCTGAGAAGTGAAAAACAATTTTTTGAATGATCGAATTGTTTACTTCTAATCAATTTGCTCATTTGATTACGTAAAAACTGGTACTTTGACCAATTATCGCTTGTGCTTTGACTGCGATATGATCTGAGTGAATTCTGTTTCTTAGTCAACAATTGCTGACATTCTGAATCGAACCATTCCGTTTTCAACACGTTTTTTGGTTTAAAATTACGAACAAACTTTTTTTCGATAGGAGCATGTTGCTGTAGAGCACAAGAAATTAAATAAATCATCGTCGAGAACATGTTTTGTGCGTCTGTACATTGATATAAGAGATACCAAGGAAGAGCGGAGAGTGAATTGCAAAATTCATTTTTCTGATAATTTTTCTTATTGAAAGTCGTAATTATCCTCGGTAAAATTTTGCCGCATTTTATATCCGTCAAAATAAATGAAGCAAAATGGTCGGTTTTATAAGGTGTATCAAAACAAAACTCAATGCCGTTTGTTTCATAGTCACTGATTATGTAGTCGATATGAGTTTTTGTTGAGGAACTAATTCTGGTCTCATCGTTTGGACAAAAAACCTTCAATCCATATGGAATAATTATAGAATCTAAATTTTCTTTTTCTTTGCTATCCAGATAATTTATGTTATAATCACCCAAAAGCGTAATTTTATTAGAAACTGAAAAAGCATTATCTATGTTAAGCGTTAATTGTTCCAAAAAATCAATAAAGTTTGATCTGCTTGGGTTATAACACAAATTAACTAACATTTTTTCTTTACTCGAAATGTTAAATGTAGATTTGCACTCAACCCACACTGACTCATATTTTTCTTTATCAAATAAATTTAGATCAGGCCTCAATTTCGGAGCCAATTTGACTGGTATATATAACAAAACGCCACCGCCTTTCTTTTTTACCGCTGATTGCCTATCATATCTGAACATCGCATGCGTTCTAGGTTGGAAATTCCATAAATTGTCACTATCTTCTTTTTTAAGCCACGTTTCGGAAATTCCTATAATTGTGTTTTCGCCCATATCATCAAGAAATTTTTTCAATTGCATCCGTTTTCTAATAATACTTTGAAAATTCAAATGAACAAATTTAAGATTTGCACAATTTTTTGAGCAGATACCGTAGACTGTTTCAATGGTTTCGATAGGACCAGGGTTTTTTTCAACATCCCCACTTTGGGTCAGTAACAACGCGAAAAGGAAAAGATGAGTCAGTGTGGTAGCTCTCCGCTCATTTATCCCACATTTCGTTGATAATATCTTTTGCTGGCAGCTTAGATAGCCCCAGTAAACAATAGTTTTTTCTTTAGTTTCCATCTGAGCCTTGGAAATTAGAAAAATTGCACAAAACAACCAGAATTTAATATTCAGCATAATAGGTTAAATAAATTAAATAATCGCCAAAGTTTGCACCAAGAAAAAATGCGAAACTAGTATTTCCTAAAAAATTTTGCACCGTTTTGGAAAAATTGTAACATTTCTGCCGTTTTTGGATCTAAATTTGATGATTGTTGGGTTTGCTTCAATCTGGGGCGGGTTGTAATCTCACATGTGTTTGCATTAATATCAGAACCCCTAAAAGAATCTCTAAAACTTTGCACCAAAATTTCAACACCCCCATCAGAAGGATGCAAACCATCCGAGCTAAGAGCATCTGTATTTTGACTAAAAATTTTGTTTATGTCTAAAATATCCAATTTTACTTCGCCCAAGTCTTTTACATTCCGTACTAAATTAAGAATTTGCTTGTTTAGCTTCTGTACATTTGGATTAAAATCTTTTCTAAAAGCGCCTAAGGGAGTTACAGTACATAGTGAAATTGTTTCTGGGGAGAATTTATGATTTATGAGATAAATTAGTTTTTCTAAGCTACTCACGGCTTCCTTCGCGTCGAAATCACTTCAGAGGCAGTCATTTATTCCAATTAGCGTAGTTACATGTTTAAAATGTCGCGATTTACCGTTTCTCACGCGTTCCAGCAATGCAGAAATTTTGTGCCCACCAAATCCTCTCGCCAACACATTTTCCGATATTTGTTCCCCATTGATTCTGTTAACAATTGAGTCTCCCAGTAATAGGCCAGAATAGTCTCCTTCTCGTGGTAAAAATAAATGTTTTCGTTGCTGGTCGAATTTTTCTTCTTGAATATTGGTTGCTTGTATTTTGATTTCTTGGTTATTCTTGCTTTCTTGGTTATTTTCGCTTCGTTTGTTCTGATTTCTGCTCCGAGTTCCAATCTTGCTCCATTCGTTTTCAAATTTGTTTTCTGTAATTTTCGAATTGCCCGTGTTTTTAAAATTTTCTAGATCAAAAAATTTGTTTCCTCTTTCTTCCTCTTTCGTTGATACAGTTAAGTTTTCGATAATTCGTTTAAAATAAGTAACATTTTCGACTAAGTCTTTATACAGCTCGTATTTCAATTCGTTGTTCAGATTTCGGAAAGTTTCGAGGTCAAACATGTTGGCGATTAAAAGCGAAATTAAAAATAAGACATTAAAATGAACCGACTGATCGCTAGAAATTTAATTTGGTCTGATTTGTTCCCCAAATTTGTTCCCCAATAAATCGGAAAGTCCAAACTGCGGGGGGAAAACCGCACGGGGATAAGTGTTTTTCATAACAAACCTCTTGCTTTGCAAAAACCCCCAAAAATTAACTAAACACACACACACACACATATATATATATATATATATATATATATATATATATATATATATATATATATATATAATAAAATATTCATATATATGATGATTGAATTAACATCATACTATTATAATTCTACTCCATCTAATCATTCCAAAATATATTTGTACTATTTTTTTTTCATAAGGTTCGGTCATTTGAGTAGACTTTAGAGTTTTGAACAAAATGAATTACCATTTAAAAGAAACTATTTAATGCAAGACTTATAGTTTTGTTCAACATTTGATTGATCAACGCTTCATTAATTACTCGTAAAATCTGCCTTGATAGTTTAAATATCTTTGAACGCCTTTTTTGCTTAGTAGACCTACCTCTTAGATGAAACCTTAGCTTTTTTCTGGTCAGCTGTTTCTGGTCAGCTGCCCGCAAAAAATCGCTGCCAGGAAAGTTTTTAGCGAGGAGTTTTCTCCGGTGTCTTTTGAGCTCAATTGGATCTCACATAATAAAAATTTCAAATGGTTTGAGTAATGCAAATGGACTTCAAAGAATTTCAATTAGCTCAACCTCCAATCACTGATGGTAAATCCGATCAATAATTATGTTAAGAGATGTAGCTGCTCATGTTGTCATGGACTTTTCTATGACTTGTTTATACAATTTGTTGTTCAAACTTTGTTTTTCCTGAGATTAAAAGGGATGTGATGAGAACATATCATCATTTATGACGATGGGCTGTTTTGGAATATAACATCTCAATGAGCGATCAACTTAAAAGACAGCAGACTTAGAGACCCGAAATTAACTCTTGTTTCTAAGAAAAAATTGCGTCAGTTTGTTAGACAGATCATTCACTAACTAATTTGTAGATGGATATTTTTAAGGTTTCTTACACCTATTACAATGAATTGCAAAAACTTATTTTAAAAAAAAATTGTGTTTTTGCTTTCTCAGAACAAAAAACTTGAAAATATTTGTAACTTAGAGGAAGAAAAAATTTTGAAATTGCAAATTGCTCGGCTTTTTAATCAGAGTGAAACAATAATGTCATCGTAGTAATCATCATCAACAAAATTTACTCAAAAATTAAAAGAAAAAAAAACAAATTGCGACTGTTGTTGATAAAGTGCAACGCATTTGCAATTGGTTTAATCAGTATAACAGTTTTGATACTAGTTGAAGAATTTGTTTTGTTTTCTGCTTCGTTTTCAGGAATTGAAAAAAAGCAGCTTCAAATGGAGAACCTTAATCCCAGCATATCGAAGTTTTAGTTTGGACAATATTGAAAGCATTGGAGTTGTTCCAATTTTAAAATAATTTTCTGGACCATTTATGGATCAGAAGCTTGCCAAGAACTACATTTTGTTTGCAACTTACAATAGAAGAAGATCGGATTACAACCGCGAGATAATTGTGATAAACTTCCTCACATTCAGCATTTTGTATATTAGCTGCAAAGAGAATGAAACTAAAAACTATTTAATTTTATCCACTAGAACTATGAAATATTTTAAAAACGGACCTATCTA
The DNA here is from genome assembly GCF_963678635.1 of Symsagittifera roscoffensis. NCBI lineage: Eukaryota > Metazoa > Xenacoelomorpha > Acoela > Convolutidae > Symsagittifera > Symsagittifera roscoffensis. The sequence goes on from NW_026971145.1 coordinate 6,335, forward strand.
TGTTGATAACAGTATTTTCAAATAAAACTGATAATATAGATTTAAGTTCAAGAAATAACGGCTACGAATACCCAGGTTTAGGTATTTAAAATATTGTCTGTGACTCTGGGTGAGTCACCAGAAAGACTCAGGATGAGTGTTATCTTTTGCACCCAATCTCAAAGCACTTGTTTTTTCCTTTTCCACTGATCAGTTCTCGGGAAACCTCAACAGAAAAATGTATTCATGAAAAACCTTCTATGTTAAGTTTTGCTTAAGTAATTTGTCCTTTAGAATCTTCCAGCAAACTGGTCAATAGAAAAGAAAAAACATAGTTTAAAATTGGGTAAAAGATAAAGCAATATGATTCGGCTTGGATACCACATGAGCAAATCAAACTATTCTGAATTAGAACAAACAATTAACCAAAAATTGAAAACTTTGCTTGATCTGAAAGCTCCTACATAGATAAAAAGCGTTGTGAACCATGCTCCCAACTATAAACTGAAACCTAGGTGTTTTTATGGGAAAGAAGGTGAAGCATCCTCGGCAATATTGCAATATGATTTTTGAAATGAACCCATTAGAGTCAATTCAAGAAGTAAACAATTTAAAGAAAAAACCAAATAGCCTTCAAGAACATTTAAGTGAATAGTGATCAACTGGATTTTTGAAAATTATCTCACAAAAACTTAAACATTAACTTTTTCGAAAAAAAAAACGCAGATATTATTTTTTTTAGTTTGCTTGACTATTTCAATTATACAAATTAAAGATTTATTTTGTTCAAAATGTGAATAGTTACCTCTTCACTAACTACAAGAAAAAACTACTCAGCCATTTCAATGTATAAGTACAGCTACTTCTGATATGAAAACCTATTTTTGATCTAATCAGCTGCCGTCAAATTCAAAATTCCACAGAAAAATTATAGCGAGAAATTTTCTCAGCTGTCTTTTGGGCTCAAATGGATCTGCCCAATTAGAAAGAACTTATGTTTGAATTAATGAAGAGTGATTCAACGAACATAAAATAGTTCAATCACCAATCAATGATAAAAATTTTGATCAAAAACTATGATAAGTGAAAAAGCTGCTACTGTTGGATTGGAATATACAAACCATTTATTCGGATAAAACATTTTATTTTTTTTTCAAACACACCTATTAATTTTATCTAGTCAGCTGCCGTCAAAAAAGTTTAGGTATACACTTTCTCAAGTGTTTTTCAACTCGCATGGTTCTCCCACTTTCAAAATAGCATTGGTTGAATTATTGTTAGGCAAATTCAACGAGCATAAAATAGTTCAAATCTAAAATTTCTTGAATCATTTTTTTTACCCAATCAATGGACTTTTTTCCTTGGAAAAAAATAGAATTCGATGACATTATATCACCAACGATGACATGAGCAGCTCTACCGCCTCGATAGAGACTAGATGGGCTTTGCTCTCCAACAAAAAAAACCTGCGATAGAGACTAGATAGAACTTGCTTTCTAATAGAGAAATGAGAAAATTTGGTAGTCAGATGTTTCTTTTTTTTCGTAGCAAGCTAAAATTAAAAAAGTTTGCGCATTTCAATATTGAAATGCAACAGCTTTCTTTTTAAAAAAAACTTGCGTTCAAAAAAAAATATTCGAGAAGGTAAAGAGAAACTATCAAAAAATTTACAATCAATCGGAGAAAAATTGAGAAGCTAGTTAAAACGTGGAAAACTTTGGCAAATAGTTGAAAAATTAAAAGGTTTTTTTTTTGATATTTTTTAAACAATTTACAGTTTGTTTTCTTCACATTAAACAAATGAAATGTTTGCTGATCACTGCATACAAACCCATCATAAAAATGAGGAATTACTTCAAATAATCAAACCACATTTTGCTCTTCATTTTTTTGCAATTTTTGCGATGCAAGAAAACTTAACGCATCTTATCATGAGTTCTTTCGGTGAGAGGCTGAAATAAATTGCTTGAAAACTCCTACCTCTTAATCACAATTTCAATTGAAAGCATTGGAGTTGTTCCTATTTTCAAATCTTTACAGACAAGTTACGGACCAGAAGCTTAGCAACAATAATATATTACAACTAAAAAGAGTTCGCACGAATTTTGAACGAATTCTGAACTTTAGCACGTGTCTTGATAAACAAGAAAAGAAGGGGAAAAAACAACAACAACAACCACAACAACATTGACAACTATTGCAACTATTGCAACTATTGCAAATATTGCAACTATTGCAACTATTGGAGCTATTGCAACTATTGCAACTATTGTAACAATTGCAACTATTGCAACTATTGCAACTATTGCAACTATTGCAACTATTGCAACTATTGTAACTATTGCAACAATAGCAACTATCGCAACTATTGCATTTGTCAACCCCTACACGAAATGATGAGGAGAAGCGACAGAGCGATAAGACCGCCGTCTTATTCTGGTTTTCGTGATCACTCGGAAGAAAATCCAAATGAGGATTCCGTTTCTGCGTCGCAGAGAGTTAGTGACGATGAACAAGAGGATTCATACAACGAAACCGAAGACAAAATAGAAAATGAAGAACAACATACTGGGGCTACTCAACAGCTTCGTGTTATGACCCTCAGTGAGCAAGACCATTATCATGTCGTACGCATTACAGAAAACGTCCCAAACTGTTTGTTCGACGCCTTTGGAGGGTCTCTCGACATATCTAAAGAAGTTCAAGATACTGAATGGGGGAACAGATGGACTGTGAGTGTGAACCTCCAAGGCAAACTGTATTTAGTCCCGGGGGGAAGCATTGGCCGTAAATACGTTGATCTTTTAACGAAAGAAGTCTGCCAATTGAACCAAAACGAATGTTCAGAACGACTTCTTGTATTCAGCCGATTAATCTTACAGCGGGACCTAATGATAAAAACCACAAGTGTTGCGAGAGCTTTGATAGGAAGACGACTTGAAGACTGGGAAATTAGTAAGTTCAATATTCTACTACAAGAAGCCAAACGATGTTCACAAAAACAACCGAGGATACCTATGAAAAAAAATCAGATCTGAAGATGAGCACACCGCAGTGGTTTTTGCACGAATGATTATGGAAGGGAAAGTTCGGTCTGCCATGCGTTGGCTGACAAGCAGATCTGGCGGAGGTTTGCTCCATCCAAATGACGAAGTTATTGATTCCACAACAAAAACAAGAAAATTAGTCATTGACATTCTGAAAGAAAACATCCTGTAGCAAAACAGTCAAAAGAAGAAGCAAGAATACAATTAGACAGCTTGCCTGAATAAAAAAAAGTAACCATCACTTCTTCTTGTATAGAAAAATTTACGAGGTCAATGCACGGTGGAGCCGGACCTTCAGAAACAGATTCGGAACACTGGAAAGACGCATTTCTTCGATTTGGAGGACACAGTTCGGCTTTGAGAGACGAAGTGGCAGCGCTGATCTCAAAGATAGCTAACGAAATTATTCCATGGAACCAAATACGAGTATTGATGTCAGGTCCTCTGATCGCTTTGGACAAGTGCCCCGGAGTTAGACCCATTGGCATAGGTGAGTGATTGCGAAGAATAATGTGTAAATGTATGGCCAAAGCGACCAAGAAAGATCTCGAAGAAACCTGTGGATCTCAACAAGTAGCTTGTGGTGTGAAAGCAGGAATAGAAGGAGCTTTACACGCAGTGGAGGAGTTGTTTAATAGCACCAAAGAGGACGGACATAGTCTTCTATTGATGGATGCCTCAAATGCATTCAATGCATTGAACAGGGAAACGGCTCTATGGAATGCTAGAATACTTTGGCCAAGGTGCTCACGATTTCTTTTCAACACTTATAGAGGGTATGCGCAGCTAATTGTTGAAGGAACAACAGAACTTCTTTTCAGTAGTGAAGGCACTACACAGGGTGATCCACTAGCAATGTTATTCTATGGTGTTTCATTGATGCCATTGATTGAATCACTCAAAGACCGAGAAAAGTATATACAAACATGGTATGCAGATGATTCGGGAGCTCTCGGCGCATTAGAAAATCTGGTTGAATGGTTGTCATCTTTGACTGAAAACGGCCCGAAGTATGGCTATTACCCCGAGCCAAGCAAAAGTTATTTGGTTGTTCACCCGAACTTTGCTGAAAAAACTCATCAATTGTTTAACAGGTTCGGCATCAGAATAGTTGAAGGTAGAAGATATTTGGGCGGATTTATTGGCTCTGATGAAGGCAAAATTCGTTTCACTTTTAAAAAGATCCAAGAATGGTTGGATTGTCTTGGCGAGTTGTCCAAAGTTGCAGAAAAAGAATCTCAAGCTGCTTTAGTTGGATTAACAAGATCACTGCAAAGCGAATGGATATTTGTCCAGAGAGTAGTCAAAGATACGTCGCAGTTGTTTGCTCCTCTCGAGAAGATGTTGAAAGAATTTTTTTTTGCCAAGCTTACTAGGAACTTCTAGTGTCCCACACTCAGATCGTGTATTGTATTCACTTCCTGTCAAAAGAGGGGGACTAGGTGTGCGAAATCCAACAGAAGGTGCCGAACTAGCAATTTTCACTTCACGTGAAGCAACCGACTGTCTCGTGAGTTTGATCCTTCTCCAAGATGATTTCGACCAAACTCTACGCAAAACAAAGTTGAGAGAAGCAAGAAAAAACCACGAGAAAAAACAAAATGCTGTGGAAAAAGATAAATTCGATGAATTGCTTGCAGTTTTACCAGCAGATCAGAAACGAGCGATCCGGAGAATAATCGACAACAGCTGTTCCTTGTGGCTAACTTCCCTGCCCTTGTTGAAAGACAATTTTGATTTTTCAGCCACAGAGTTCAGAAACGCTCTATGTGTCAGGTACAGAAAACCACTGAAACGTTCTTTCTCGAGATGCGATGGATGTCAACAAGATTTTGACTTACAGCATGCACTTTCTTTGGGATAGACAGTCGGCTGCGTCGTTCGACATTCGTGTTACAGACACTGACGCTCCGTCTTACGAAAACCGCAATCCCATGAATGTACTGAAAACTGCAGAGATTGAGAAGAAAAATAAATATGGTAGGGCTTGTGAAGAAAAGCACATGTCTTTCACTCCACTTGTCACTTCAACAGATGATGTTTTGGCACCGGAGTTCACGTTTTTCCTCAAACGACTGGCAGATGGTCTGGCATCAAAATGGGACCGCCCATATAGTCATGTCATGTGCTGGGTGAGATGTAGAATTTCTTTTGCTATACTAAGAGCAACCAACATTTGCATCAGAGGCACAAGATCCAAATGGCAATCCCTTGGCGTTGAGGGCGGTTACACAATTGGAATGGCATTCTTAATATTCACACGCTGTTAACTGGGACTCTCATCGCGCATAACTGACTCCTATGATATTAGAATTTCGACACCATTTGCATTTTATTTCGAAGAATATGAGATGTTTGAAGATAAAAACACAGGATGACAACTGTAAACAAGCAACGACAAACTTTTCCTTGCACCATTCGAAACCAATTTATTTTGATTTCAAGTTAAATTTTTGAAAATCTAAAAAAAAAGAGTTCGCATGGTAATCGGGAGTTACAATTTCGATAAATTTTCCTAGATTCAGCTTCTTCTTTTAACTGCAACTAGGATGAAGCCATAAAGCGAGTCATTTTTTATGGTGACTGACGCTTCAAAATAACTTAGGGCTAGATACATGTTGATGTATTGTTATCAACATAGGCTCATCTATGTTGATAGAAGTATTTTTGAATAAAATTGATATTTGGACATGTTTTCTTTTATGGCATCCAAGATGACTCATTTTGCTCGCCTCACTTTTTACCCAGTCTCAAAATCGTTTTTTTTTGTTTTCACCCGGTAAACAGTTTGCTTAAAAATTTTACAAAAAAAATGATTGAAGAAAAAACATATTAGAGTATAAATATTTCTTTACAATCTTCAAGGAAAAGGTCAACTGAAGAGAAAAAAATGAAGGTTTTGAGATTGGGTAACAAATTAAGTAGCACTACGAACTATCCCGATTACCGTTTAAGGTAAATTTTAAGGTAAAAAGCTGAAAATTATTTTTGACATGGGAAAACTTCTTAGAAGAGTGCTTCCAACTAATCAATACAAATGAAATTGCAAGTGTGTTTTGGTGAAAAAGAAGTTGAAGAATTCTCAGCCATTATAAATTAAGCATGCTGATGGCTTTGGAATCATTAGTAGCAAAAATGGTCTTTTGCAGATCTCAGCTTCTCAAGTGTAACGAAAGGTAAGGCATAGCAACTAACAAAAGAAGAGAATTCTGTATAACAACCGCAAAGTACAAGATCAATAAGCAACCCTAAATTATGGGTAGCTTATGCCAATTAGGTAAAAACTCACAGATTTCAACAAGGTGCTTAATTACTTATTCACAATTTTCCTACTTTATTTGGAATCTTTATAATGGTCCCACAGAAAAGAAAAAATTGGGAGAGTAATCAAATTTTCAAATCAAAAAGGAGAAGTAGGATGAACTCCTCACAGTTTCTCCTTCACAGTATTTTGATAAGTGGAGAACAAATCAAAAATGTAAATGTCATTTTTAGCAAAATTACTCTGGTTAAGGAAAGTGTTAAAAACTTCAGCGTTTATACATAAAAACAATGGTATTTTCATACCGCATAATATTGGACAATTGCAAAGATTTCATAGTTTACTAATCAAAACTCTACATTTTGGTGGATACATTGATTTCTCACCTTTTTGTTTGGAATATATTTTGTCTAATGTGAGCTTCTAGAGTACACTCACATCTGCATAGATCGGGTTGATCTCGACTGCATAGTCCTAGCTGTTTTTTTTAAATTTTTTAAAGATTTTCTTATACAACCTGTCTGGTGTTCTCTTTTTCATGTGACTGGGTTACCCTTTTGTTAAAATGTTAGACAGTTTGCTTCAAAAACTTATCCATTGTGCGACTGATTGTCATTTTCAATTAATTAGCAAAAAAAAATATCTCTGCTTCTGAGTTTGAATGCTCCATTTATCCATTAGTTTTCAATTATTCTGTTCTGGGATATCTCGTGGAGTTTTAGAAAACTGCAATCGATGCCCAAGTATAATCAACTAGTTGGAGCAGTGGTATCATGATTAATTACTGGCAAAAGGTTGCTTAAAATCTTTGTGCATGTTTCTTCGTACATTTAACTTAACTTAATAGCAAACCAGAAGCTGACTTTTTTGAACTGTAGCTTACTCTTATGTATTCCATGTTTATTAGGAGTCATGAACGTATTGAAATGTTTTATTTAGGTCTTTTGCGGAAAAGGTTTTTATGGGAAAGAAGGTGAAGCATCCTCCGCAATATTGCAATAGGATTTTTGAAATGAACCCATTAGAGTCAACTCAAGTAGTAAACCGTTTGAAGAAAAATCAACTAGCTTTCAAGAACAATTAAGAGAACAGTGATCAACTGAATTTTTATAAATTATTTCACAAAAATTTAAACATCCGCTTTTTCGAAAATAAAACGCGGATATTACTTTTTTGAGCTTGTTTGACTATTTCAATTCTACAAATTAAAGATTTAATTTTATTCAAAATGTGATTAGTTATCTCTTCATTAACTACAAGAGAAATCTATTCATCCATTTCAATGTATAGTACAGCTACTTCTGATATGAAATTCTATTTTTGATCTAATCAGCAGCCGTCAAAAACACAATTCCTCAGAAAAATTCTAGACAGAAATTTTCTTAGGTGTCTTTTCGGCTCAAATGGATCTGCCCTTTTAAAAAGAACATATGATTGAATTAATGTAGAGTGAATTCAACGAACATAAAATAGTTCAATCACCAAACAATGATAACCATTTTGATCAAAAACTATGATAAGAGAAAAAGCTGCTACTGTTGGATTGGAATATTCAAACCATTTATTTGGATAAAACATTTTTTTAAACACACGTATTAATTTTACCTAGTCAGCTGCCGTCAAAAAAAGTTTAGTTATATACTTTCTCAAGTGTTTTTCAACTCAAATGGTTCTCCCACTTTTAAAGTAGCATTGGTTGAATTATTGTAAGGCGAATTCAACGAGCATAAAATAGTTCAAATCTAAAATTCCTTGATTCATTTTTTTACCCAATCAATGGATTTTTTTCTTTGGAAAAAGAATTAGAATTCGATGACATTATATCGCCAACGATGACATGAGCTCTCTAACAAAAAAACCTGCGATAGAGACTAGATAGAATTTGCTTTCTAATAGAGAAATGAGAAAATTTGGTAGTCAGATGTTTCTTTTTTTTCGTAGCAAGCTAAATTAACATAGTTTGCACCTTTCAATATTGAAATGCAACAGCATTCTTTTTTTAAAAAAAAAAGCTCGCATTTTTAAAAAGAAGTGCAAAAAATTCGAGAAGGTAAAAAGAAACTATCAAAAATTTTACAATCCATCGGAGAAAAATTGAGAAGCTAGTTAAACGTGGAAAGCTTTGGCAAATAGTTGAAAACTATAACGTTTTTTAGATACTTTTTAAACAATTTACAATTTTTTTTCTTCACATTAGACAAATGAACTTTTTGCTGATCGCTGCTTACAAACCCAAGACCATCATTAAAAAGCTGAATAACTTCAAAAAATCAAACCAATTTTGTGCATTTTTTGCGATGCAAGGAAACTTAACGCATCGTATTATGAGTTGTTTTGGTGAGGGGCTGAAACAAATTGCTTGAAAACTCCTCCCTCTCAATCACAGTTTCAATCTAAAGCATTGGAGTTGTTCCTAGTTGCAATTTTTAGAGACAATTTACGGACCAGAAGCTTAGCAACAATATTAAATTTCAAGAAAAAAGAGTCCCATGCTAATCGGGAGTTACAATTTTTATAAATCTTCCTAGATTCAGCTTCTTCTTTTAACTGCAAATAGGATGAAGCCATAAAGCGAGTCAAGTTTTATGGTGACTGACGCTTCAAAATAACATAGGGCTAAATACATGTTGATGTTTTGATTTCAACATAGGCTCATCTATGTTGACAACAGCATTTTTGAATAAAATTGATATTTGGACATGTTTTCTTTTATGGCATCCAGGATGACTCATTTTGCTCGCCTCACTTTTTACCCAGTCTCAAAATCATTTTTTTTGTTTTCTCCCGCTAAACAGTTTGCTTAAAAATTTTACAAAAAAAATGATTGAAGAAAAAACAAATTAGAGTATAAATATTTCTGTACAATCTTCATGGAAAAGGTCAACGGAAGAGAAAAAAATGAAGGTTTTGAGATTGGGTAACAAATTAAGAAGCACTATGAATTATCCTGATAACCGTTTAAGGAAAACAAACTATTTTGAATTTTTCAGCATAAAAAAAGCTGAAAATTTTTATTGACATGGAAAAAACTACTTAGAAGAGTGCTTCCATCTAATCAATACAAATGAAATTGCAAGTGTGTTTCGGTGAAAAAGAAAATAAAGCAGTCTCAGCAATTATAAATTAAGCATGCTTATGGCTTTGGAATCAATAATAGCAAAAATGGCTTCTGCAGGTCTCAGCTTCTCAAGGGTAACGAAAGGTAAGGCATAGCAACTAGCAAATGAAGACAATTCTGTATAACAACCGCAAAGTACAAGGTTAGTAAGCAACCTTAAATTATGGGTAGCTTATGCCAATTAGGTAAAGACTCACAGAATTCAACAAACTGCTTGATTACTTATTCACAATTTTCCTACTTCATTTGGAATCTTTATGATGGTCCCACAGAAAAGAAAAAATCGGGAAAGAAATCAAATTTTCAAATCAAAAAAATTTTTCCTTCAGAGTAATTTGATAAGTGGAGAAAAAATCAAAAACGCATGTTTCGTTTTTAGCAAAATTAATCTGGTTAAGGAAAATGTTAAAAATTTGAGCGTTCCAAACAAATAGACCGATTTTTAAAATTATTTATAGATAAAAAATGGTATTTTCATACCGCATAATGTTGGACAATTGCAAAGATTTCATAATTTACTAATCAAAACTCTATATTTTGGTGGATACATTGACTTCTCATCTTTTTGTTTGGATTATATTATTTTGTTTTTAAATTTTTTAAAGATTTTTTTGACAACCTGTCTGGTGTTCTCTTTTTCATGCGACTGGGTTACTCTTTTGTTAATATGCTAGACAGTTCAAAAACTTATCCATTGTGCGACTGCTAGTCATTTTCAATGAGTTAGCGAAAAAAAACATCTCTCCTTCTGAGTTTAATTACTCCATTTATCCATTTATTTTCAATTACTCCGATTTGGGATATCCTGTGGAAAGGTAAAAATTTTCTTGACTGCAATCGATGCCCAAGTATAATCAACTAGTTGGAGCAGTGGTATCATGATTAATTTTTTTGCAAAAGGTTGCATAAAATCTTTGTGAATGTTACTTCGTACATTTAACTTAACTTAATAGCAAACCAGAAGCTGACTTTTTTGAACTGTAGCTTACTCTTATGTATTCCAGGTTTATTAGGAAACATGAACGTATTGAAAAGTTTTATTTAGGTCTTTTGCGGAAAACGTTTGAGGCAAACTTTTTTTTCGAAAATCAAAAAAATAAAATCACAGAAAAATGTCATCGACTTTCAATTTCGAAAGTGGATTTCGTTTTTTAGATTTCCCAGCGTAGTAAAAAAATCCAAAATAACCCCTTTTTTTCAGTCCGATTTAATTTCATCAAAAATTTTAGTGATCATCTTCAATGTTTTTGAACTATATACCACTTTCGTGCCAAAAACCTCAAACTTTGAATTTCAAAAATTGAACTTTTTAAAATCGGTTTTTTTAAAAAGTTTTCAGGTTTGTTGGCAATTCATGTTGACAATTTTTGCCAAACCTCTAGGCCTGTTCAGAAAAGAGTTCTAAAAAATTAAGTTATCTTGTTTTTTCAGAAATTTTTTTTTCAAAAGTGATTCTAAAAAAGTAAGTTCTAAAAAAAAATTCTAAAAAAGTACATAATCTTATTTTTTTTATGATTCTTGTTTTTTTTTTAAAAATTTCAAAATTGAATTCAAGATTGAAGTTTTCTTTATTTTTTTAGTTTTTAAAACCTTCATTTTTATTTAGGTCTTTTGCGGAAAAAGTTTTATGGGAAAGAAGGTGAAGCATCCTCGGCAATGTTGCAATAGGATTGTTGAAAGGAACCCATTAGAGTCAATTCAAGTAGTAAACCATTTAAAGAAAATAGCTTTCGAGAACAATTGAGTGAAACGTGATCAACTGGATTTTTATAAATTATTTCACAAAAACTTAAACCTCAGCTTTTTCGAAGAAAAAAACGCGGATATTACTTTTTTGAGCTTGCTTGGCTATTTCAATTCTACAAATTAAAGATTTAATTTTGTTCAAAATGTGATTTATTACCTCTTCACTAACTACAAGAAAAATCTATTCATTCTTTTCAATGTATAGTACAGCTACTTCTGATATGAAAACCAATTTTTGATCTAGTCAGCTGCCGTCAAATACACAATTCCTCAGAAAAATTCTGGCCAGAAGTTTTCTCAGGTGTCTTTTGGGCTCAAATGGATCTGCCCTTTTAAAAAAATCATATGATTGAAATAATGTAGAGTGAATTCAACGAACATAAAATAGTTCAATCACCAAACAATGATAATCATTTTGATCAAAAACTATGATAAGAGAAAAAGCTGCTAGTGTTGAGTTGAAATATTCAAACCATTTATTTGGATAAAACATTTTTTTAAACACACCTATTAATTTTATCTAGTCAGCTGCCGTCAAAAAAGTTTACTTATACACTTTCTCAAGTGTTTTTCAACTCAAATGGTTCTCCCAGTTTCAAAATAGCATTGGTTGAATTATTGGAAGTCGAATTCAACGAGCATAAAATAGTTCAAATCTAAAATTTCTTGATTAATTTTTTTATCCAATCAATGGATTTTTTTCTTCGAAAAAGAATAGAATTCAATGACATTATATAACCAACAATATCATGAGCAGTTCTACCGCCTCGATAGAGACTAGATGGGCTTTGCTCTCTAACAAAAAAACCTGCGATAGAGATTAGATAGAATTTGCTTTCTAAAAGAGAATTGAGAAAATTGGCTAGTCAGATGTTATTTTTTTTTAGCAAGCTAAAATTAATATAGTTTGCACCTTTCAATGTTGAAATGAAACAGCTTTCTTTTTTAAAAAAAGTTTGCATTTTAAAAAAAAATTGTAATATATTCGAGTAGGTAAAAAGAAACTATCGAAAATTTTACAATCAATCGGAGAAAAATTGAGAAGCTAGTTAAACGTGGAAAGCTTTGGCAAATAGTTAAAAAACTATAACTTTTTAGATACTTTTTAAACAATTTACAATTTTTTTCTTCACATTAAACAAATGAAATTTTTGCTGATCGCTGCTTACAAACCCAAGACCATCATAAAAAAGTTGAATAACTTCAAATAATCAAACCACATTTTGTGCAATTTTTGCGATGCAAGAAAACTTAACGCATCTTATCATGAATTGTTTCGGTGAGAGGCTGAAATAAAATGCTTGAAAACTCCTACCTCTTAATCACAATTTCACTTAAAAGCATTGAAGTTGTTCCTATTTTCAATTTTTTTACGGACAAGTTACGGACCAGAAGCTTAGCAGCAATAATAAATTACAACAAAAAAGAGTTTGCATGGTAATTGGGAGTTAATTTTTGATAAACCTTCCTAGATTGAGCTTCCTCTTTTAACTGCAAATAGGATTAAATGATAAAGTGGATCAATATTTATGGTGACTGACGCTTCAAAATAACTAAGGGCTAGATGCATGTTGATGTATTGTTATCAACATAGGCTCATCTATGTTGATAACAGTATTTTTGAAAAAAATTGATATTTGGACATGTTTTCTTTTATGGCAACCAGGATGACTCATTTTGATCGTCTCACTTTTTACCCAGTCTCATAATTGTTTTTTTTGTTTTCTCCCGCTAAACAGTTCGCTTAAAAGTGTTACAAAAAAACTGATTGAACAAAAATATAGAAGAGTATAAATATTTCTGTACAATCTTCAAGGAAAAAGGTCAACTGAAGAGAAAAAAATGAAGGTTTTGAGATTGGGTAACAAATTAAGTAGCACTACGAATTATCTTGATTACGGTTTAAGGAAAACAAACTTTTTTTAGTTTTTCAGCATAGAAAAAGCTGAAAATTTTTATTGACATGGAAAAAACTTCTTAGAAGAGTGCTTTCAACTAATCACTTCAAATGAAATTGCAAGTGTGTTTCGTCGAAAAAGAAGTTATTATAAATTATAAATTAAGCATGCTGATGGCTTAGGAATCATTAGTAGCAAAAATGGTCCTCTGCAGGTCTCAGCTTCTCAAGTGTAACGAAATGTAAGGCATAGCAACTAACAAAAGAAGAGAATTCTGTATAACAACCGCAAAGTACAAGATCATTAAGCAACCCCAAATTATGGGTAGGTTATGCCAATTAGGTAAAAACTCACAGAATTCAACGGGGTGCTTAATTACTTATTCACAATTTTCCTACTTTATTTGAAATCTTTATAATGGTCCCACAGAAAAGAAAAAATCGGGAGATTAATCAAATTTTCAAATCAAAAAGGAGAAGTAAGATGAACTCCTCACAGTTTTCCTTCACAGTAATTTGATAAGTGGAGAAAAAATCAAAAACATATGATTCGTTTTTAGCAAATTTACTCTGGTTAAGGAAAGTGTTAAAAACTTCAGCGTTCCAAAAAAAAGACCAGTTTTTTTTAAACTATTTACAGATCAAAAAAATGGTATTTTCATACCGCATAATGTTGGACAATTGCAAAGATTTCATAGTTTACTAATCAAAACTCTACATTTTGGTGGATACAAACTTTTTGCTTGGAATATATTTTGCCTAACGTAAGCTTCTAGAGTACACTCAAATCAGCATAGTTCGGGTTGATCTCAACTGCATAGTTCTAGTTGTTCTTTTTCAAAAAATTTTTTAAAGAATTTCTTTTACAACCTGTCTGGTGTTCTCTTTTTCATGTGACTGGGTTACTCTTTTAATAATAATATGCTTGACAATTTGCTTCAAAAACTTATCCATTTGGCGACTGCTAGTCAATTTCAGTGAACTAGCAAAAAAATATCTCTCCTTCTGACTTTGAATGCTCCATTTAGCTATTAGTTTTCACTTATTATGTTTTGGGATATCTTGTGCAGTTCTAGAAAACTGAACATTTTCTTGACTGCAATCGATGCCCAAGTATAATCAACTAATTGGAGCAGTGATATCATGATTAATTTTTTTGCAAAAGTCGCTTAAAATCTTTGTGAATGTTTCTTCGTACATTTAACTTAACTTATTAGCAAACCAGAAGCCGACTTTTTTGAACTGTAGCTTAATCTTATGGATTCCAGGTTTATTAGGAGTCATGAACGTATTGAAAAGTTTTATTTAGGTCTTTTGCGGAAAACTTTTGAGGCAAACTTCTTTTTCGAAAAGCAGAATAAAATCACCTAAAATTGTCATCGACTTTCAATTTCGAAAGTGGATTTCGTTTCTTAGATTTCCCAGCGTAGTAAAAAAAATTCCAAAAGAACCACTTTTTTCAGTCCGATTTAATTTTATCAAAAATTTTAGTGATCAGTTGAAATTGTTTTTAAAATATATACCACTTTCGTGCCAAAAATCTCAAACTTTGAAGTTCAAACCTCTAGGCCTGTTTAGAAAAGAGTTTCAAAAAAATTTTTGAGCAAGAGAAAATATATATAAAAGAGAAGATTAAATAAAATGTTTTAAGACAAAAAAACAAGTAAATGAGTCCTAAAGGAATAAACTGCTGGCCAAATTGCTGATTACCAAATTATACTTCAAGATATGGCAAGATATGATGTCATTAGTTAAAATGAATTAAAAAAGGAAAATTTATGTTGCCAAAAAAAATTAAATTGCACAAAAACAAAAATAGAGGAAAAGGTGACAATTTTAATGTGTGAATGACTACTTTTAGAAAGTTTTCTTTATTTTTTGAGTTTTCAAAAGCCACCCTATCTTGCATTCATCAAAAATTTAGAACTGTGAGTATCGTTTTTAATTTTGTTAAATAAAATTGAATTAATTGCCCAAAAAATAAGCTTAAGTACAATTGAACACAAATTTTTTGAGGATAATTGTGTTTTCATTTTTCTAGGAAAAGGTATTCTCCCTCCAGCTTTTGTAAATTGTTATACAAATCTTCAGACTGGTATAGTTTTTGCAATATTTTCCAGTTTATTAATGACAGATCCAGTATGACAGATAAACAAATGTATAGAATCAGATTTTAAGAAATCAAAACTTCATACCTTGTAGTGACTTTTTTTATCTCGATATCTTTTACGAATTTCTTACTTACAATCATTTGATCCGCTTGTTCGCTCTTTACTCGTTTTTTGCTCTTTTCATGAATTCAACGACTGAGTCACCAATGATGACATCCCTTTTCCGATATTGCTAGAGCGCATCAGTACTAGGAACTACAATTCACTGGATACGCATTTCTTGACTTGGGAGTAGATGTCTTGTCCCATTCCTGCTTATCACATTAATTAAAATCCAGACAAATAAATAACATTCAAAAAGTTTGGCAAAAAATTTTTCAACAGGTTTTTTTTATTTTTGTGATTTTATTCAACAAGAGCTTCTGGAAAAAAAAGTTTATCAGAAAACATTTCTGTGGAAATAGTTTTTATGAAGGTAAGAAGAAAAAAAAATTCCCAAAAACCTCAATGGAAAGTCTATATACGTTTTCTCCAGGAAGAAGAAAAACATAATCTGATTAAAGCATTTGGAAGTAGTGGAAAATTTTCAGAAAAATCGTGCATTCCTGCCTAGAAACTCTTGAAAGTAACACATTATAATCAATTTAATAGTTACACACTTGAAAGAAAAAATCAGATAGTTATCATGAACGATCGAATAAACAAAATTCAAATTAATTTTTTAAAAAAAATTCACAGAGAAAACAATCAATAGCTAATTTGAGAAGTTACACGCTGAATTTTTTTCATAAGGTTCGGTCATTTGAGTAGACTTTAGAGTTTTGAACAAAATGAATTACCATTTAAAAGAAACTATTTAATGCAAGACTTATAGTTTTGTTCAACATTTGATTGATCAACGCTTCATTAATTACTCGTAAAATCTGCCTTGATAGTTTAAATATCTTTGAACGCCTTTTTTGCTTAGTAGACCTACCTCTTAGATGAAACCTTAGCTTTTTTCTGGTCAGCTGTTTCTGGTCAGCTGCCCGCAAAAAATCGCTGCCAGGAAAGTTTTTAGCGAGGAGTTTTCTCCGGTGTCTTTTGAGCTCAATTGGATCTCACATAATAAAAATTTCAAATGGTTTGAGTAATGCAAATGGACTTCAAAGAATTTCAATTAGCTCAACCTCCAATCACTGATGGTAAATCCGATCAATAATTATGTTAAGAGATGTAGCTGCTCATGTTGTCATGGACTTTTCTATGACTTGTTTATACAATTTGTTGTTCAAACTTTGTTTTTCCTGAGATTAAAAGGGATGTGATGAGAACATATCATCATTTATGACGATGGGCTGTTTTGGAATATAACATCTCAATGAGCGATCAACTTAAAAGACAGCAGACTTAGAGACCCGAAATTAACTCTTGTTTCTAAGAAAAAATTGCGTCAGTTTGTTAGACAGATCATTCACTAACTATTTTGTAGATGGTTATTTTTAAGGTTTCTTACACCTCCTAGAATGAATTGCAAAAACTTATTTTTTAAAAAATTGTGTTTTTGCTTTTTCAGAACAAAAAACTTGAAAATATTTAAAACTTAAAGGAAGAAAAAATTTTTAAAATTGCAATTAGCTCGGTTTTTTAATCAGAGTCAAACAATAATTTTATCGTTGTAATCATCATCAACAAACTTTCCTCAAAAGTTAAAATAATTAAAAACAAATTGCGACTCTTGTTGATAAATTGGAACGCTTTTGCATTTGGTTTGATCCTTATAACAGTTTTGATACTAGTTGAAGAATTTGTATTGTTTTCTGCTTTTTTTCAGCAATTGAAAAAAAAGCAGCTTGAGTCTCAAATGGAGAACCTTAATCCCAGCAGTTCGAACTTTCTGTTTGGACAATAGTGAAAGCATTGGAGTTGTTCCAATTTTAAAACTTTTTTGTTGGACCATTTATGGATCAGAAGCTTGCCAAGAACTACAATTTGTTTGCAACTTACAAAAGAAGATGATCGGATTACAACCGCGAGATACAATTGTGATAAACTTCCTCACATTCAGCTTTTTGTATCTTAGCTGCAAAGAGAATGAAACTAAAAACTAATTATTTTGTCCACTAAAACTATGGAATATTTTAAAAACGGACATATCTATGTTGATAATGGTATTTTCAAATAAAACTGATAATATAGATTTAAGATCAAGAAATAACGGCTATGAATACCCAGGTTTAGGTATTTAAAAGATTGTCTGGTACTCTGAGTGAGTCGCCAGATTGACTCAGGGTGAGTGTTTACTTTTCCACTCAAACTCAAAACCCTTGTTTTTTCCTTTTCCGATGATCAAGATTCGGGAAAACTCAACAGAAAAATGTTTTCATGAAAAACCTTTTATATTATGTTTTGCTTTAGTAATTTGTCCTTTAGAATCTTCCAGGAAACTGGTCAATGGAAGAGAAAAAACATAGTTTGAAATTGGGTAAAAGATAAAGCAAAATGATTCGGCTTGGATACCACATGAGCAAACCAAACTAGTCTGAATTAGAAAAAAATTAACCAAAAATTGAAAATTTTGCTTGATCTGAAAGCTCCTACATAGATAAAAAGCGTTTTGAACTATGCTTCCAACTATAAACTGAAAAATAGGTATTTTTAAGGGAAAGAAGGTGAAGCATCCTCGGCAATATTGCAATAGGGTTTTTGAAATGAACCCATTAGAGTCAATTCAATTAGTGAATCATTTAAAGAAAAAACCAATTTGCTTTCAAGAACAATTAAGTGAATAGTGATCAAGTGGATTTTTATAAATTATTTCACAAAAACTTAAACATTAGTCTTTTCGAAAAAAAACGCGGATATTGCTTTTTTGAGCTTGCTTGACTATTTCAAATATACAAATTAAAGATTTATTTTGTTCAAAATGTGATTAGTTATCTCTTCACTAACTACAAGAGAAATCTATTCATCCATTTCAATGTATAGTACAGCTACTTCTGATATGAAATTCTATTTTTGATCTAATCAGCAGCCGCCAAAAACACAATTCCTCAGAAAAATTCTAGACAGAAATTTTCTTAGGTGTCTTTTCGGCTCAAATGGATCTGCCCTTTTAAAAAGAACATATGATTGAATTAATGTAGAGTGAATTCAACGAACATAAAAAAGTTCAATCACCAATCAATGATAATCATTTTAATCAAAAACTATGATAAGAGCAAAAGCTGCTACTGTTGGATTGGATTATTCAAAGCATTTATTTGGATAAAACATTTTTTTTAAAACACACCTAATAATTTTATCTAGTCAACTGCTGCCAAAAAATATTAATTACACACTTTCAGATCTTATCATGAAATGTTTCGGTGAGAGGCTGAAATAAATAGCTTGAAAACTCCTCTCTATTAACCACAGTTTCAAATGAAAGCATTGGAGTTGTTCCTATTTTCAGTTTTGTTACGGACAAGTTACGGACCAGAAGCATACCAACAATAATAAATTACAACAAAAAATAGTTCGCATGGTAATCGGGAGTTTGGACAATTTTGATAAATCTTCCTGGATTCAGCTTCTTCTTTTAACTGCTACTAGGATGAAGCCATAAAGCGAGTCAATTTTATGGTGACTGACGCTTCAAAATAACTTAAGACTAGATACATGTTGATGTATTGTTATCAACATAGGCTCATCTATGTTGATAGCAGTCTTTTTGAATAAAATTGATATTTGGACATGTTTTCATTTATGGCAACCAGGATGACTCATTTTGCTCGCCTCACTTTTTACCCAGTCTCAAAACTGTTTTTTTTCTTTCTCCCGCTAAACAGTTTGCTTGAAAAATTTACAAAAAAACTGATTGAAGAAAAAACATATTAGATTAAAAATATTTCTGTACAATCTTCAGGGAAAAAGGTCAACTGAAGAGAAAAAAATATGAGATTGCGTAACAAATTAAGTAGCACTATGAATTATCCTGATTACCGTTTAATGAAAACAAACTATTTTGAATTTTTCAGCATAGAAAAAGCTGACAATTTTTAATGACTTGGAAAAAACTACTTAGAAGAGTGCTTCCACTAATCAATACAAATGAAATTGCAACTGTTTTTCGGTGAAAAAGAAGTTGAAGCAATCTCAGCAATTATAAATAAAGCATGCTGATGGCTTTGGAATCATTAATAGCAAAATTGGTCCACTGCAGGTTTCAGCTTTTCAAGTGTAACGAAATGTAAGGCATAGCAACTAACAAAAGAAGAGAATTCTGTATAACAACCGCAAAGTACAAGATCATTAAGCAACCCTAAATTATGGGTAGGTTATGCCAATTAGGTAAAAACTCACAGAATTCAACGAAATTACTTATTCATAATTTTCCTGCTTTATTTGGAATCTATATGACGGTCCCACAGAAAAGAAAAAATTGGGAAAGTAATCAAATTTTCAAATCAAAAAGGAGAAGTAAGAGGAACTCCTCGCAGTTTTTCCTTCACAGTTTTTTGATAAGTAGAGAAAAATCAAAAACGCATGTTTTGTTTTTAGAAAAGTTACTCTGGCTAAGGAAAGAGTTAAAAACTTCATTGTTCCAAAAAAATAGACCAATTTTTTAAAATTTTTTTAGATAAAAAAATGGTATATTCACACCGCATAATGTTGGACAATTGCAAAGATTTCATAGTTTACTAATCAAAACTCTACATTTTGGTGGATACATTGAAATCTCACCTTTTTGTTTGGAATAAATTTTGCCTAACGTAAGCTTCTAGTGTACACTCAAATCTGCATAGTTCGTGTTGATCTCGACTGCATAGTTCTAGTTGTTTTTTTTTCAAATTTTTTTTAAAGATTTTCTTTTACAACCTGTCTGGTGTTCTCTTTTTCAAGTGACTGGGTTACTCTTTTAATAATATGCTAGACAGTTTGCTTCAAAAACTTATCCATTGTGCGACTGCTAGTCATTTTCAATGAAAAAGCAAAAAAAAACATCTCTCCTTCTGAGTTTGAATGCTCCATTAATTCAATAATTTTCAATTATTCTGTTTAAGAATATCCTGTGCAGTTCTAGAAAACTAAACAAGTTCCTGACTGCAATCGATGCCCAAGTATAATCAACTAGTTGGAGCAGTGGTATCAAGGTTAATTTTTTTTGCAAAAGGTTGCTTAAAATCTTTGTGAATGTTTCTTCGTACATTTAACTTAACTTAATAGCAAACCAGAAGCAGATTTTTTTTGAACGGTAGCTTACTCTTATGTATTCCAGGATTATTAGGAGTCATGAACTTATTGAAAACTTTTTTTTAAGTCTTTCACGGAAAACTTTTGAGACAAACTTCTTTTTCGAAAAGCAAAAAAAAATGAATTTCACAAAAAAACATCATCGACTTTCAATTTCGAAGCGTAGTAACAAAATTCCCAAGGAACCACTTTTTTCAGTCCGATTTATTTTTATCAAAAATTTTAGTGATCAGTTTTTAATTGTTTTTGAAATATATACCTCTTTCGTGCCAAAAACCTTAAACTTTGAATTTCAAAAACTGAACTTTTTAAAGTCGTTTTTTTTTCTCCCGCTAAACAGTTTGCTTAAAAGGTTTTACAAAAAAACTGATTGAAGAAAAAATATTTTAGATTAAAAATATTTCTGTACAATCTTCAAGGAAAAAGGTCAACGGAAGAGAAAAAAGAAGGTTTTGAGATTGGGTAACAAATTAAGTAGCACTACGAATTATCCTGATTATCGTTTAAGGAAAACAAACTTTTTTTAATTTTTCAGCATAGAAAAAGCTGAAAGTTTTTATTGACATGGAAAAAACTACTTGGAAGAGTGCTTCCAACTAATCAATACAAATGAAATTGCAAGTGTGTTTCAGTGAAAAAGAAGTTGAAGCAATCTCAGCAATTATAAATTAAGCATGCTGATGGCTTTGGAATCATTAGTAGCAAAAATGGTCCTCTGCAGGTCTCAGCTTCTAAATTGTAACGAAATGTAAGGCATAGCAACTAACAAAAGAAGAGAATTCTGTATAACAACCGCAAAGTACAAGATCATTAAGCAACCCTAAATTATGGGTAGGTTATGCCAATTAGGTAAAAACTCACAGAATTCAACGAGGTGCTTAATTACTTATTCACAATTTTCCTACCTTATTTGAAATCTTTATAATGGTCCCACAGAAAAGAAAAAATCGGGAGAGTAATCAAATTTTCAAATCAAAAAGGAGAAGTAAGATGAACTCCTCACAGTTTTTCCTTCACAGTTTTTTGATTAGCGGAGAAAATATCAAAAACGCATGTTTCGTTTTTAGAAAAACTACTCTGGTTAAGGAAAGTGTTAGAGACTACATTGTTCCAAAAAATAGACCAATTTTTTAAATTTATTTTTAGATTAAAAAAATGGTATTTTCACACCGCATAATGTTGGACAATTGCAAAGATTACATAGTTTACTAATCAAAACTCTACATTTTGGTGGATACATTGAAATCTCACCTTTTTGTTTGGAATACATTTTTCCTAATCTAAGCTTCTAGAGTACACTCAAATCTGCATAGTTCGGGTTGTTCTCGACTGCATAAATCTAGTTGTTTTTTTTTTCAAAATTTTTTAAAAGATTTTCTCTTAAAACCTGTCTGGTGTTCTCTTTTTCATGTGACTGGGTTACTCTTTTAGTAATGTTCTAGACAGTTTGTTTCAAAAATTTATCCATTGTGCGACTGCTAGTCATTTTCAATGAAATAGCAAAAAAAAACATCTATCCTTCTGAGTTTGAATGCTCCATTTATCCATTAGATTTCACTTATTATGTTTTGGGTTATCTTGTGCAGTTCTAGAAAACTGAACATTTTCTTGACTGCAATCGATGCCCAAGTATAATCAACTAATTGGAGCAGTGGTATCATGATTAATTTTTTTGCAAAAGTCGCTTAAAATTTTTGTGAATGTTTCTTCATACATTTAACTTAACTTAAAAGCAAACCAGAAGCCGACTTTTTTGAACTGTAGCTTACTCTTATGTATTCCAGGTTTCTCAGGAGTCATGAAAGTATTGAAAAGTTTTATTTAGGTCTTTTGCGGAAAACTTTTGAGGCAAACTTCTTTTTCCAAAAGCAAAAAAATGAAATTCACAAAAAAAAAACGTCATCGACTTTCAATTTCCCAGCGAGTAAATTTCCCAGCGTTTCAATTTTAGATTTCCCAGCGTAGCAAAAACATTCCAAAGGAACCATATTTTTCAGTCCGATTTGATTTTATCAAAAGTTTTAGTGATCATTTTTTAATTGTTTTTGAAATATATACCACTTTCGTGCCAAAAACCTCAAACTTTGAATTTCAAAAGTTGAACATTTTAAAACCGTTTTTTTTTAAACTTTTTTTTCGTGTTTGTTGGCTATTCATTTTGACCATTTTGTCCAAACTTCTAGGCCTGTTTAGAAAAAAGTTCTAAAAAAGTAAGTTATCTTGTTTTTACAGAAAACTTTTTTTCAAAAAGTGATTCTAAAAAAGTAATTTAATCTATTTTTTTTGAAAAAAAAGTTCTAATTTTTTTTTAAAAAGATTTCAAAATTACACCAAAGCTTCCACAAAGTATGCAAAATTTGGCCTAGGTTATGTTCAGGTGGGAACCTAATCCTACGCTGTAATTCTTTTGACAAATTTTTCTGTTTTTGAATTGTACTTCTATATGTTTGTATATATAATTGAATTGCAGCGGTAATGAAAAATGATTTTTTTCATCTTTTTAATTCCACCAAACATAACAAAAAGTACGG
This sequence comes from Symsagittifera roscoffensis, assembly GCF_963678635.1. Classification (NCBI taxonomy): domain Eukaryota; kingdom Metazoa; phylum Xenacoelomorpha; order Acoela; family Convolutidae; genus Symsagittifera; species Symsagittifera roscoffensis. The sequence continues at coordinate 29,240 of NW_026971145.1, forward strand.
AAATTCCTCCAAGCTTGAATAATTTTTGGATATTCTACATAAAGTCAATCGAAGAGTCAAAAGTGAGCTCATTTTTGTCGTGTAAAAACTGAAGGAAAACTTCCTAAATTTTTTTGCAGTAATTTTTCTGCTGAAAAGCTTACAATCTTTTTGTCAAAATCATGCAATCGCTTACATTGCTGTCAGCCTTTACGTTGATCATTTTATCCAAAACGTCTAAAGCTGTTCAGGAAAGAATTCTAAAAAAGTAAGTTAAAATGAAATTTAATAATGTTTTTACTTGAATAATACACTCATTTGAATACAAAATGGGACTATTGTTGTTTCGAATTCTGCTTGACACAAACAAAATCGAAATCAATTTTTAAAATCAAAACAAAACAGATCTTTTGAAATTTGAAATTGGTGTTAATTTAAACTGGTTTGACAATGTAGTGTATGATGTGTTTTGATATCATTTAATCAATTAGATGATATCAATTGGATTTTTCAATTGGTTGACTGAAGAATTTTTTATTTATTTTGTCTACGCTGGAGAGAAAAAGTGCCGCATTTAGAAAAAAAACGAAATGAGAAAAAAAAATTGTAAGAACTAAAGAAATAGGTAAACAATTGTCTTTAGCTTACATTGAGAATGTCATCTATCATTTTTTTTCGAAATAGGCTTTCGCACAGTTGGAAAACATGTACCAAAACTTTTCATTTAAAACTCTTTTCATTTTCAGTAAAAACTGTTCATTTTCGCAACAGTTTTTACTGAAAATTTTGATTGACGCAAAAGCATGGTCTAAACTTGAATATCTCACGGGAAAAAAAACTAATTTCCAGGTTTCAATTTCCACAATTTTTGTTCCACTGATGTAGGAGATTCAACGTTTGTAGATTTCAAATTTGTTCTCCTATCTACAAAACTAGGCTTTTCTCGAATAACATGTCAAAAAAAATCAGCAGTTGTCTGGTTTTTTTTTTTCAAAAACTTGCTTCCGGTGCGTAAAAATTTATCAAAATATTTTCAAAACATATTTATCAAAATGTGTTTATCAAAATTTAGTTTCTGGGAGGAGTTCGGAAGACACTTTTTTTCCAACTCGTATGAACAAAACTTACAACTAAATACAAAACTCACCATTTTTGACAAAAATTTACTCTGAAAGTACTTTTTTTATCACAAACCAAAGGAAAAAAACCATTTAGACACTTTAATCTAGGAAATTTGAAAGATTGAACAAGCATAAGAACATTGCCCCCAATGTCTTCACATTTGATTTTTCGGTTTTGACTTCATTTTTTCAATTCAGCTTTCTTTGGAAACGAAGAACAAAACTCTCTACACGAACAGCAAATGTGGAAACTCACAAAAATAGGAAAGAGCTTCAAAGTTGGATCTCAATTTTCTGAATTACCAATGGATGAAAAGTTATCAATTGATCCATTGATCCAGAGATAAATTTTTTTCGAGAAAAAGACATTTCATCAACAGTTTCTGAGAGCTGTAACATGATTAAGTGATTTGTTTTTTCATCAAAACTTGTTGTTAAAAATTGTTTTTTATCGGTGTTTTTCAGTTTTTTCCGTTTATCTGTTAGCTATGATTTGTTTCGACTAGATTTCAGTTTTTTACTGGCGTTTGAAAAAATGTTGTGAGCATCTTCTTTTATTGATGATATTTGTGAAGGCGAACAATCATGGATGCAGTTCTGGACAACAATCCACTAAGCGATACTATTCTGAATGCCCATAATAAATACAGAGCATACGCCGGTTTACCCCCAATGATGTACGACAATGAGTTGGGTGAGGTTTTTGATGACGAATTATCGTTACAAAATTGAAGAACGACGGCTGGCTAAAACTTGTGATAATGGCTGAAACTAACTGAAAACAACCGATGTTCTATTTCTAGACTTTTTTATGTGTGTTTTTTGAGAGAGATGCCGGGTGGCGCTGCTCAGAAAACAATGTTTTCCAAAGAACTTCTTCAAAATGGATAAGTAAAGGCTTGAATTTTCAACCTAAGCTATCTTAACTAAGTTACCTATAACTTTTCTAAAACTTTGCCTCTCATAACGCTCAAGGTTCTCTTAAAACGGCAAGTTTTCGATAAAAATTTAATTTAAAATTTTGAAAATTTTTGTTTTTGAAATGCTTGAGCAATTTACAGTTGGTTCGCATTTTTGCATTTTGCTTTAATTTTATTTTTATACAAACATAAATATACCACAGAAAAGAGTATTTTTTTATCCAACAGTATATGCCAAAATCTCACTTAGGAAACCTCCCTCTTGTTCTTGTGATGTCCAGTGTTCTAGAACAAAAATAAAACTTAGTTTTAGGCTCAATTGTTGTAGTTTTGGGATCTGAAAGCTTTTTTCCCTTACCAGCCCATGAAGCTGACGGAGAAGCGGGCTGGATATTGAACAGGCACAAACCGACATGTGGTAAGCTTGAAATTGTCAAGGTCTCGCCGCCGGGACAGAAACTAGGTATCATCTTCAATGCTTACTTTTTTAGTATTCCGATAAATTTTTTAACTATTTTTGTAAAAACAACAGGACACTATTTTTAACCACTCAAAAAATAAATAGAAGCTTTCTAGCCGCTTAAATCATTTCTTTATCTTTATCGTAATTCTGCGAGAAAATTATAACAATATTTCAAATGGTGATCAACAAATGCCGTTTTTCTTAACTACTTCGGTTATGGGATTTTTTACATAGGAAAAACGTTGTCATCGCTATTTCCAAAAAAAAAACATTACACAAAGCTAAATTCATCTTTCTTATATAAAAACAGCTTGTCGGACATTTTAATTTTTTGTAAGGTTAGGACACTTGAAATTTGCTAATTTGGAATCAAAAATGCGCTATTTGGTGCGTTCATATAGCAAACACGGTTTATCAGAGTGAGCCTGGTCGAGATTGCCCCATGGTCGATCCCTATAGATACATACTTACCTAAACACACAAACGTAATTATATGCATGCTAACATCCATACATACTAAGTACTTACTAACATACAAACATGCATACACACATAAATACTTACATACATACGTTTAAACTTACATACAAACTTACATAAATTCATACATACATACATACATACATACATACATACATGCATACAAACATGCATACATACAAACAAACATATATGTACACATACATACATTCATACATACATACATACATACATACATACATACATGCATACATACATACATACATACATACATACATACATACATACAAACATACAT